>NC_052152.1:111692032-111901422 GCF_902713615.1 Scyliorhinus canicula
CCCACCCCCCACTCTGTCCACGCCTTCCCCCACCACTCTGCTCCTCCCCCCACCACTCTGCCCCCCACTCTCTGCCCCCCCACACTCTGCCCCCCCACCACTCTGCCTTCCCCCACCACTCTGCTCCTCCCCCCACCACTCTGTCCCCCGCCACTCTGCCCCCACTCTGCCCCCTCCATTACTCTGCCCCCCCACCATTCTGCCTTCCCCCCACCACTCTGCTCCTCCCCCCCACCCTCTGCTGCCCCCCCACTCTGCCCCCCACCACTCTGCCCCCCCCACTGCCCCCACCACTCTGCCCCCCACCACTCTGCCCCCCACCACTCTGCCCCCCACCACTCTGCCCCCCACTCTGCCCCCCCCACCACTCTGCCCCCACCACTCTGCCCCCACCACTCTGCCCCCCCACCACTCTGCCCCCCACCACCTTCCTTCCCCCCACCACTCTGCCCCCCCCCCCTCTGCCCCCCCACTACTCTGCCCCCCCCCCACTACTCTGCCCCCCACCACTCTTCCCCCCCCCTCAGCACTCTGCCTTCCCCCCACCACTCTGCTCCTCCCCCGTGCCCCACTCTGCCCCCCCCCATCCCTACCACCACTCTGGCCCCCCTAGCTTTTGGAATTCCAAATCTGCAAAGGCATTGATAGAGTGAGACTGTTCTCACTGCTGGACAGGTCACTCAACTGAGGGGATTTACTTCAATAATTGCCATAAACAGTTAATGGTGTTGAAGAGAAATGTGTTACGAGTTGATTTGTTCTGATCTGGAATGCACAGTCTGAAAGGACAGGGAGAACAGATGCAATAGGTGTTTTCAAAATCTACTTGCAAAGGAGAAACTTGCAAGGTGATGGTGAGGGGGGCGGGGGCACAGCGGGCTCTTTCAAAGATTGGCATAGCCACAATGGACTGAATGGCCCCCTGTACTGTGAGATTTTATGTTATAGAAGGTGACGCAAGGTTACGTTTACTTGTGCGGTGAAAGTTTCTTTTCTGGTTGTGTTCTTACTTAAATTCCTTACTTGATAGTGAAGTGCTTCAGAGTGTTCAGACTGCAGGAGGATGAGTGAAGAACACAGGTCAGCTAACGAGAATGGAGTTGAGGAGGATCAGCTCTCTTTCTCAGCAGAGCCAACGCCTGGACACACAACATCAGAGGTGGTACTGGGACAACTCCAAGAGCCCTCGGGCACTGATGAAGAATTAGCCCTGGAGCGTTCCGCTCAGGATGATGTCACGCAGATCTACGGTCCTTCTGAGAGAAGTTCACAGATCACATTCAGCAGCAACCTTGTTGATTGGAACGCCGAGGTGGACATCAATGAACCTGTATCTGTGGTCAATTCAGCCCAACAAATCTCCTCGGAAGCAAGTAGGAGCACAATAGAAGAAGGTAACTTGAAAATAATGTTTCCGTTACAAAAGCTTGTACTGGGTTAACTGAACAGGATTCATTGTGATTATTTTTGACTTTCAGTTATTGGCGTGTTGAACAGTCTGTCTGGCTCTGAAGCAGATTCAGAATTAAGTCTTCAAACTACGTTATCCTCCAATACCCTGCGGACCTCTGAGACTGAAAGGTGAAACAACTGTTTTATAACTAAGATAGGATCCCTGTATGTAGGATAATAAACATATATGTGAATGCGAAAAAGTTATTCTGCCTGTTCATTCCACAGATAATTTCATAGAATAGAATAGAATCATAGAATCCCTACAGTGCAGAAGGAGCCATTCGACCCATCAAGTGCGCACCGTCCCTCGGAAAGAGAACCCCATCCAAGGCCATGCCTCCAACCTATCCCCGCAACCCAGTAACCCCACCTAATCTTTTGGACACTAAAGGTAATTTATCATGGCCAATCCACAGGGCCGGCCCAAGGTACCGGCAACTCGGGCAGTCGCCCGGGGCGCCATGTGCTTGGGGGCGCCAGAGACTCGGATCCCGCGCATGCGCAGTTGGGCCGGTGCCAACCAGCGCATGCGCGGTGGCCGCCCTCCCCCAGGGCGGCTCCCTCCGCCCCCCCCCTCAGTCCGCCGCGCCCCCCCCCCTCGGTCCGCCCCGCCCCCCCCTCCGTCCGCCCCGCCCCCCCTCGGTCCGCCCCGCCCCCCTCGGTCCGCCCCCCCCCTCCGTCCGCCCCGCCCCCCCCTCCGTCCGCCCCGTCCGCCCCGCCCCCCCCCTCCGTCCGCCCCCCCCCCCCGGCCCCGCCCCCCAAAGGGCGCCGAAGTTCAGCTTGCCTGGGGCGCCAGCAACCCTAGGGCCGGCGCTGCCAATCCACCTAACCTGTACATCTTTGGACTGTGGGAGGAAACCGGAGCACCCGGAGAAAACCCACACAGACACGGTGTATACAAATTGGCTGCCTTGTCTCCTACATTACAATAGTTACCATCCAAGTACATCAGCATGTTGGGACATTTTGCTGTTGTGAAAGGTGCTACTTAAATGTAAACCTTTCCACGAAGGATGATCCCGAGCTTCTTGACTCTTTCCACATAATGGGAAAATCTCATCCCTGGAACCATTCTAGTAAATTTCAATCTACCATGGACTCTGCCCCATGTTTAAATCTTCTAAGAAGGAAACTTCTGCAGAAATATGCTCTAAACTCCTAGTATTTGGTTTGCTTTGTCCATCTCCTCTATTCATCTATCTGTTTTTGTTCACCAGCTGACACCCATTTTATTGTGAGCCATATTTTCTTGCAGTGTGATCCTTTCAAACTATACTTTTAGAATCTCTACTTAGAATCTCTACAGTGCAGAAGGAGGCCATTCAGTCCATTGAGTCTACACCAATTCTTGGACCAAGTGCCCTACCTAGGCCCATGCCCTGACCCTATCCCTGTAACCCCACCTAGCCTTTTGGACACTAAGGGGCAATTTATCATGGCCAATCCAGCTATCCTGCACATCTTTGGACTGTGGGAGGAAACCAGAGCAGACACGGGGAGAAAATGCAAACTCCACACAGGCAGTCACCCAACACTGGAATTGAACCCGGGTCCCTGGCACTGTGAGGCAGCAGTGCTAACCACTGTGCCACCGTGCTGCCCTTTTTTTAAAAAAGGAGCCCCAACTCCGAAGAGCACAACTGACCTTCGGTCTTTTCTGAGCCTGGTAAATTATTATGGAAAGTTAATTGCCAATTTAGCGTGGTCATCCACCTATCCTGCATATCTTTTTGGGTTGTGTGGGTGAGACCCATGCAAACACAGGGAGAATGGGCAAACTCCGCACAGACAGTGACCCGGGGCCGAGGTCGAACCTGGGTCCTCGGTGCCGTGAGGCAGCAGGGCTAACCACTGCGCCACCGTGCTGCCCCACATATAAACATATATATATTAATTTGTTCTCGCATATGGACATCACCAGTAAGAATGTGAATGAATGTGCTCTGGATTATTAGTCCAGGCTTCTAGATAATTAATACAGTATATAATACTGCATTATTATACACCTAAACACTAATTCTACTGTTAACCATTAACTTACTAAGTGTTTGTTTTTTGGATATTCATTCTCAGGACTCAAGGGTCACAGACAGGGCCAGCATTTATTGCTCATGTCTAATTGTCCTTTAGAATGTAGTAGTGAGCCATCTTCTTGAACAACTGTAGTCCGTGTGGTGTTGGTGTTCCCATGGTGCTATTAGGACGGGAGTTCCAGATTTTTGAACCAGTGACATTGAAGGAGCAATGATATCGTTTCAAGTCAGGGTAGTGTGTGACGTAGAGGGGAATGTGCCAATGTGCAGATGGTTCCAAGCACCAGATACCTTTGCCCTTCTAAGTGGTGGATGTCCCGAGGTTTGGAAGGTGCTGTCAAAGAAGCCTTGTCGAGTTGCTGCAGTGCAGCTTGTAGATGGTACACACTGTTGCCCCTGCTGGTGGAGGGAGTGAATGTAAGATGGCTGATGGACTGCTGATCAAGTGGGCTGCTTTGTATGTGAGCTTCTTTTTATACATTTAGAGTACCCAATTCTTTTCTTTTCCAATTAAGGGGCAATTTAGCATGGCCAATCCACCTACCCTGCACATCTTTGGGTTGTGGGAATGAGACCCACGCAGACACAGGGAGTGTGTGCAAACTTCACACAGACAGTGGCCCAGGGCCGGGATCAAACCCGGGTCCTCGGCGCCGTATTTGAGTTTCTTGAATGCTGTTGTAGTTGCACCCATTGACAAAATGGAGAATATTCTGTCATACTCCTGCTGTGCCTTGTCTATAGTGCTGAAACCTTGGGGAGTAAAGAGGTAAGCCAATTGTCACAGAATGCTCAACCTCTGACTTGGTCCAGTGACCATTGTGCATACGGGGCTGATCCTATTACAGTTCTGGTGATTGGTAACCCCAGGATATTGATAGGGAATTCAGTGAATGCAATGTCGATGTTGAGTATCAAAGGACAGTGGTTGCTTTCTCTTTTTTTTAAAACGCATTTTATTCAAACATATCAAAACAGGTTACAGCAAATAAACACCCCGGGAAACATTCTTCCCAACAATTAACTATACAGTTTGTACAAACTTTTCTCCTTTTTCCCTCCCCCTCCCCCATGACCCACCCCCCTGCGACGAACAACTTCTCAAACACAGTCACAAACATCCCCCACCTTTTCTCAAACCTTAACTCAGACTTTATCTTGTCTAACCGCAGGAAGTCATACAGGTCACCCCACCATGCTGCTACCCCCGGTGGCGATGCCGACCGCCACTCCAGCAAAATTCAATCAGAAAGGCGAAGGCCAAGACATCGGCCTTCCTCCTCTCCATGAGCTCCGGCTTTTCTGAAACTCCAAATATCGCCACCAAGGGGTCCAGGGCCACTCCCTCCTCCCCTATCCTGGCTAACACTCCCGCTCAGAATCTTCCCAATTTTTCACAATCCCAAAACATGTGCGCATGATTCACTGGCCCCTGCCCACACACCTCTCACACTCATCTGCTACCCCCTGAAAGAACCCACTCATTCTCGCCCGAGTCATATGCACCCTTTGTACCACCTTAAAATGTACGAGGCTCATCCTTGCACAAGAGGAGGTCCCATTTACCCTTCGCAGTGCTTCACTCCATACTCCCCAATTGATCTCCATTCCCAACTTTGCTTCCCATTTCTCCTTGATCTTCACCACCCGCTCGCCTCCCTGCTCCCCCAGCCACTTGTATATATCCCCAATTCTTCCCTCCCCAAACTTCCTAATCTGTAGATACCTGAACTCAGTACCCCTCGGCAGCTCTACCCTCTCCCTTAGCGCCTCCAGACTGTCGAACCCTTCCTCCAAATACAAATCCTCTGCCTCTGTAGCAGGGTCCTCCCAACCCTCGGCACCTTCTCCGCCCATACAAAGTCAGAGATGATCGTGTCCAATTTCCGAAAAAAGGCCTTTGGTATAAAGATCGGGAGAGCCTAAAGATAACCAAGAACCTTGGCAGAATATCCATTTTCACCACTTGGGCCCTCCCCGCCAACGTTAAGTGCCGTGTATCCCACCTCAAGATCCTCCCTGGCCTCCTCCACCAGCTTCGTTAAGTTCCACTTATGGAGCCCTGTCCATTCCCTCGCTACCTGAATCCCCAAGTATCTAAACCTATCCCTCGCTACTGTAAATGGCGTCCACCCTAAATTAGCCCGCTGTGCCAGCTCATTCACTGGGAATACCTGGCTTTTCCCTACATTCAGTTGGTATTCCGAGAACCCTCCAAACCTCCCCAACAGGCCTATAATCCTTCCTATACTCTCCAACGGATCCGAAACAAACAGCAAGAGTTCATCGGCATAAAGCAACACCCAATACTCCTTCTGTCCCCTCATTATCCCCTGCCACTCTGCCGACCCCCTGAGAGTCATCACCAATGGCTCTATGGCCAGCACAAACAGAAGCAGCAACAGCGGGCACCCCTGCCTCGTACCCCTGTGTAAGTCAAAGCTTCATGAGCAATACTCCATCCTCCCGCCAACAACTTAGCCAATACTTTCACATCCGTGTTCAATAGTGATATGGGACTACACAACCCACATTCCACTGAATCCTTCCCTTTTTTGGGATTAGTGTGATTACTGCTTGCTTCATCGTCTCCGGCAACTCCCACTTCTCCAGTGCTTCATTAAACGCCCCCAACAGATGTAGTGTCAGGTCCTCCGCAAATTACTTATAAAATTCTGCTGGGTACCCATCCGGCCCAGGGGCCTTCCCCGACTTCATACCCCTGATACTATCCAGCACCTCTCTCAGCCCCAGGGGCTCCTCCAACGCCTGCTTCTTTGCTTCCTCCACCTGGGGAAATTCCAGCTCATCCAGAAACCACCCCATGTCCCCCTCCTCTGGACCACTGTACCCGGACCACTGCCTTCAGTTTTTCCCAAACAATGCCGGCTAACACCTCCCCATTCTGACTGAACTCCACATAATCCCTAATCGCCAACCGCACCTTTTCACAAAAACCTCCATCTGCCAACAACCCCGAGACAAACCTCCACTCCGGCCTCTGCTCTCATCCTGTGCTGAACCGAATATCCAGCCAGTGGGGTGCATGGTGCGAGATAACTATCCCCGCATACTCTGCCCCCTCCACCCCAACCAAAATCTCCCGACTCACTAAAAGTAATCAATCCTCGAATACACCTTAGAGACGTGTGAAAAGAAGGAATACTCCCTTCCCCCTGGGTTCTGAAAGCGCCATGGATCCACCATACCCATCCTCGCCATAAATCCCCCCAGCTCCCTTGCCATTCGTTCCCTACCATCGACTTGAGGCTCACTATATCCACCCTCGGCTCCAGGACACAGTTAAAATCTTCTCCCACGATCAACTGGTACGTGGCCAAATCCGAGGTTGCTGCCAGCAACCCCCTCATAAAACCCACATCATCCCAATTTGGTGCATACACATTTACCAACACTACCGGTGCCCCTTCCAATACCCCACTCACAATCACATATCTCCCACCTGGATCCCTCACCTCCTTCGCACTCACAAAACCCATTTTGTTTCTCATTAAGATCGCCATACCCCTCAATTTCACATCAAACCCCGAGTGAAAAACCTGCCCGACCCACCCCTTTCTTAACCTAACCTGGTCCTTCGCACGGAGGTGATTCTCCTGCAAAAAGACAACCCCCGCTTTCAAGCTCCTGAGGTGCGCGAACACCCGTGACCTTTTAACCGGCCCATTCAGACCCCGGACGTTCCACGTTACCAACCTACCGGATCGGGCTTGTGCCTCCAATCCCCTCGACCGTCCGTCATCTTCCCCACTTAACTCCTGCCCCTTTAATTCCAATCTGTACCTAGCCCATCCCAATTTCTTCGTCCTTGACCATGTCATCGCTCACCCCTGCCATGTCACAGAAACCCCTTCCCCCCCACTTTTCCCCTTCTTCCCCCCCACTTCCCCTTTCCTCCCTCCCCCCTGCCACGTTCAAGTACTTAGAGAGCTGCTGCAAAGGTGTTCTGCTGGGAGGGACGGCTAACAGAGAGAGCGAACTTGGGATCTGTCATTATAGGTCACAGGGGCTTCGCGCCCATCTGGGCGGACCCTATACCTGCTTGCAATCGATTAGACCTCATACCAATCGATTGGTTTGAATTCCCCAATACTGGGGCTGTTTCCAGGTCGCTGGGCAGTTCTTGGGGCTGTTTGTAACTTATTGTCCGGGGCTCCTGCTGGTGCCTAAGAGTCTGGCTTGACCTTTGTTATTCTCGATTGTGTCCATTGTGTCCGGGAATCACCGAGAATCGCTCAATTAATATGAGCAACTGTTAGTTTCAGTGCTGTCTGGTTTCTTTGCAGACAGAATACACAGAGAGATTCTGCAGCCTGCTTGTCTTTCTGATATTGTCCAATTTTCCCTGCATGCATTTCAATTCTCCATTTTATGGCGGGAAGTGGCCAGCTTTGGCGGCTGCACTCCCTCCTTGTGATCCTAACATGATAGCGTGAAGGATCACACAAATACGGTGTCTTTGTTCCCTGACCTCAGCGAGTTCCATGGCCTCTGCACTTTCCTCAACTAGGCAGAACATTTTACCTTACAATCTCTATTTGGCGCTATGTCATAGGGGACATGCATTACCAAATCACAACAGGAACCTCTAACTATCCTTAATAAACTATACTCAACTTACATTCGATCATTCTAACTTCCTATCAATACAACAATAATGGCAGCATTCATGGTTCATTTCTCTGGCTCGGCAGTCGAGCTCAGAGGTACACAATCGTTCAAAAGCACATTTCTTTATTTACAGTACAACAACAACGAAAAAATCCTTTATTACATTTCAAGGGGTTCGGGGGACTGGTGGAAACCGACGATAGGGGATCTCATCCTATATACCGTCGAGGTACGAGAGCGGTAGGCTCTCCTTCGCCATTTCCTCATTCGACAGGTCTGCACTATGATGCAGATTACTGCTATCGCCAAAAGTGATTCCACTACATATGACAAGGAGTATCAATTCATAAATTTGGTACACCAGGTCGGGTTACTGCTGCTTGTTACTGGGCTTTGAGTGGTCTGAGGAAGTGAAACATTGACGGCCGGTGGAGTGGGGGTAAGGGGGTTCGTGTCCGCGTGCCACCACATGGATTCCATAATCCATAGTACAACAACAACTGGGGTCTTCATCTTCTTTTCTTTTCTTCCGGTGTCTTCTGGGATTCTGTTGGATCAAGCATAGTTTCTGTTACTATCTTGTTTAACATCTCAGATCTTACAGTCTGTCTGTCCTGTACTGCCAAATACCCTTTATGAATGGTCACTCTCTGTGACTCCCTCATTTTTAAAAATCAAAACGAATTTAGGACCAGACATACACTTAAATACTGTACCACTGCGAGCTGACTCGCAGGCTGTGCAATTGACCATCCCAGTGTTCCTGGATGTAAATAGCATGTGGAATTGGCAACCAAAGGGCTACCTAAAATGAAACAAACAAAACCAAACTTTTAGAACCAAGATTTTAGAAATGAGTTGCGTATGGGCCGCGACGGGTAAGATTTGGGTGGAGTCCCCGGGTAGGGCGTGCTGTGCTGTAACCGAGCTTAGCTGACCAGAGGGGGGTCCTCAGACAGGGCGGGTCCTCAATGCCGTTACTCCACTGTCTGAGCGACCTGGAACGAACGGGCAAGAATGTAGTCATCATGGGGGTTGCCTCTCCTATCCTCCAAACAGAAGAGCAGTTACGAAACTGGAGCTAGCAAGCTCTCAGAGGTTTCGGCCGATATGCCTGTTGGCTGGACTTCAGACATTTCAGCTGATAAGGCGTCTGGCAAATTCTCCTAGGTTTCTGCGGACAAACTTGGTGTTTGGCTGCAGAGCTGCTGTTCATGAAAAAAACAAACAAACACAAACAAACAAACATGCAACAAACATACTTGCAGGTTCCATCAGAAAGGGACACCGTTTATCTCTCAAGCGGTACCTCTTTTTACATCATCTGAACACCTCAATCATCATCTTCTGCGAACAGGGTCGCAAAGGGGTTGCCGTGTCGGGAGTCAGACTTAAAGTCATCCTCTTCTCCTGGATCCCATACCCTTGTATGGTTCAGGAGTGCTATGGTTGCATTGCGTGAACGGGGGTCCATCTCGTCATTCCGGACGAGCCTGGATGAATTGTTGCGGTGCCAATGAGTTGTGTCAAAAATTGAGTGAACGAAAGCGGGGTTGTCATTGTGGGGCGGGGGTTTGGGGTCTGGAGCCTTTATGTATGTGATCTCAAAGGGATCACTGGAGTCGGGTTCGTAGTTGCTGTATGTGGGGTCTGTTGTATCGGGGCAGTAGTGAGGAGTGCTGTGGCTGTCGTCAGAGTCACAGTCGCTGTCTCTGCTGTGGCAGCTTGTGGGAATTTAGGGGCGGGGTCTAAAGTCAATGGGCGGAGTCGAGGTCGAGTCCATGGAGGTGCTGGTCTGTGAGGGGGAGGGTGGAAATGCGCCTCTTGTGGGCGGGGCGTGGCGTGCTGCGTCAAGCATGACGTGATGTGTGTGGTTGGACTGTGTTCCATATGTCTTTAACTGGTTAATATGGAACCAGGCAGTCTTCCCATTGGGGTACTTTATTTTGTAAATGGAAGGGCTAACTTTATCTGCAGTGGTGTAGGGGCAGAGTATTAGGGTGAGAGGAATGTACTGGGATTGTAGACAGAGAGCATAACTTGCTGCCCTACTGTAAACTCAGTGGCATGTACCGTCTTGTCAAACAGGCCTTGCTCTGTTTCCTTCTGGTGCCTAACTTTACCGCGGCTGCGAGCTGAGCCGATTTAATATTTTCTACCATTTGTTTGACTGCCTTCTCGTGTGAGGGCCGTCAATTCTGGGGTGGTCAAATCGAACCCTAACAAATACTCTGTTCCTTTCATGGGGCGTCCGGTCATGAGCGTGTGTGGTGTGAAACCTGTAGAAGTTGAAACAGTATTCCGTAAAAACATCAACGTGAATGGGAGCACCGAATCCCAAGTCGTATTATTTTCCTGGACCATTTTACGGAGGGTGGATTTTAGGGTCCGATTCATGCGCTCCACGATACCACTCAACTGAGGGTGGTATGCTATGTGGAATTTTTGGGTAATGCCAAAAATCATGAGGACGTTCTTCATGACACGTCCCGTAAAGTGGGAGCCTTGGTCTGATGCAATGCTGCGGGGGAGTCCACATCTTGTAAAGATGTGGGGTGAAATTCTCCAACCCCACGCAGGGTCGGAGAATCGCCCGGGGGTGCCGATAATCCCGCTCCCGCCATGTTCAAAATTCTCCCACCCACCATAAAACGGCGTTCTTCAAATCCCGCCGCCCGCCTCGGAGAACGGCTGGCGCCGGCGGGATGCCATTGTTCATTGAGGCTTAATTATTCTCCGGCCCGGATGGGTCAAAGTCCCGCCGCTGGGAGGCCTCTCCCGCCGCCGAGGTTTAAACCACCTCTGGAACGGCGGGATCAGCGGCGCGAGCAGGCCCCCGGGGTCCTGGGGGGGTGGGGGGGGGCGATCGAACCCCGGGGGGTCCCCCAACGGTGGCCTGGCCCGCGATCGGGGCCCCCCGCTCAGACTCCGGTCCAGTGCCCTGGCTGCACTATTTTACTCCGCGGCCGCCATGGCGGAAGCGGAAGAGAACCCCACACCGCGCATGCGTCGGCAGTGACGTCAGCTGCAGCTGGCCGCTGACGTCACTGCCGACGCATGCGCGGACCGGCGAAAGCCATTCGGCCAGCCCCGCTGCCGGGGGCGCCGGTTTTTTGTGCCGGTCTTCTGGTGGCAACCACTCCGGTGCGGGGCTGGCCCCCATAGGTGGGGAGAATTCCCCACCTTTGAGGAGGCGCGACCCCTGAGTGGATCGGAGCAGCACGGTAGCATGGTGGTTAGCATAAATGCTTCACAGCTCCAGGGTCCCAGGTTCGGTTCCCGGCTGGGTCACTGTCTGTGCGGAATCTGCACGTCCTCCCCGTGTGTGCGTGGGTTTCCTCCGGGTGCTCCGGTTTCCTCCCACAGTCCAAAGATGTGCGGGTTAGGTGGATTGGCCATGCTAAATTGCCCGTAGTATCCTAAAAAGTAAGGTTAAGGGGGGTGGGTTTGTTGGGTTATGGGTATAGGGTGGATACGTGGGTTTGAGTAGGGTGATCATTGCTCGGCACAACATCGAGGGCCGAAGGGCCTGTTCTGTGCTGTACTGTTCTATACTTCTATACTCCCCTACTCCGGGACCCTCCGTCACGCCGGGTAGGGGAGAATGCCGCCCCTTGTGTGTCAACATTTTAGCAGTGGTTTTGGCCATATTAGTGCGTGATGGGAAGGCTTCAACCCATTTTGTGAAGGTGTCTATCACAACCAACACAAATTTGTAACCATTCCGGCACGGGGGCAATGGTCCAATAAAATCGATTTGGAGATTCGTCCAGGGGCCGTTAACGGGGCGGGTGTGGCTAAGCTGTGCTTTCCTAGCGTATCTGTCTGGGTTATTCTGGGTACAGATAAGGCAATTCTCAATGTAATGCGTTACATCTTCTTTCATTCCTGGCCACCAACAGAGCTGTCTGAGGTGGGCAGTAGTGGGGTCTATCCCTTGGTGTCCATGACCATCATGGAATAAACAAATGAGCTGATTCCTATCCTGCTCAGGAACCACATACAAAGTATCTTTTAAAACAACACCCTCATGGGTGGTCAGTGATCTTATAAATCTTTCGAACGGGGCTGGGTACTTTCCTTTAACAATCTCCCTGAGGTTGCTATCCTGTTTTTGGGCTGCGACTAAATCCTCAATATTAGTCTGTGATATCTGTACTGCACTAACTGATGCGCTTTCTGGGGCTTATTCGGGGGTGTTCCAAAAGTAACCACGTCTGGAACCTGCTTTCGCCAATGCGTCTGCTTTCACGTTCCCAGGTGGGGAAGAACGGTAGTGACTTCTAACTTTTATTATCCAGAAAGTCCTGTCCTTTGCCTTCTCTAAAATATGTCGGAGTAATGGGGCTGATGGGAGGGGCTTACCGTCTGCGGAAACAAAACCTCTTGTCTTCCACAGGGGTAGGAACTCAGTTAAACTGTTGCAGACAGATAGACTATCAGAATATATATCTGCCAGGCTGGGGAACGAATCTGGGTGGTCCACTATATATGCGATTGCAGCTAGTTCTGCTGCCTGCGCGCCTAAGTGACCTGGATGTTGCAATGCGATCTCTTCAAGGGCGCGGCCCTGCGCGTCCTCAACGTATATACCGCATCCAGTAATACGTTTGCCATCTAAAACGGAGGATGAACCATCCATATAAATCTTCAAAGGTGCGCACGTGCCTGTGTGCTGGGGGCACTGGGGTGAACTTCCTATCTTCCTGGGGGGTGTCTTTGCAATGAAGGGTCCTGTATTGTGAACTGGGGATATGATCTCACGTTCATGGGGTGTTCCTGGGTACTGGAGGTTATCTGCTAAAAAGTGAGTGTCTTAGTGTGTTTCACAGTGATGTCCCGTCCCTGCAAAAGAAGGGTCCACCTAGCTGCTCTGATGTGACTAACTGAACCGTCCTTCAGTCGTCCGTCTAATAGAAGCTGTGTGGGGGTGTGTTCGGTCAGAATTGTTATGGGGTTGAGTCCGGTAATGTACGGAAAGTACTGTACTGCCCAGAATACTGCGAGTAGGTGCCTTTCGCAGGCTGAAAATCCTTGCTCTACTGGGTCTAAAAGTCTGGAGGCATAAGCCACTGGTCGTAGCTGCTCGTGCCGTTCCTGAAGGAGCACGGCCGAGAGGGTCAGATCTGTGCTTGCTACCTCAATTGCATAGGGGGAAAGCGGGTCTGGAACTTGGAGTGCGGGGGCTCTTTTTAAATTGTCCACAGCATCCGTATGCTGCGGAAGCCATTCCCAAGGGGCTCCTTTCTTAAGGAGGTCTGAAAGGGGGCTGCCTTTGTCGCAAAACCATCAATATGGTTCCGACAGTACCCAACCAGTCCTAAAAATGACCGGAGGGCTGAAACATTTTGGGGAAGGGGCAATTTGATGATCGAGTCAATTCTTTTGTACTCGATCTCGCGTTTGCCGTGCGTGATGATTGTACCCAAATACATCACATTACTCTCCAATATTTGGGCCTTTCTGGGGTTCACTTTACATCCAATTGTTTGCAATAGTTCCAGGAGTTCAGACAGAAGCGTGATGTGCTCTGCCTTGGTGTCTGTCTGCAGTAATAGGTCGTCCACATACTGTACCAGACATTCGGGGCGGGAAGATTTTGATAAGCCATTTGCCAGCTGTCGGTGGAAAATGGAGGGGGAATTGTGGAATCCTTGTGGAAGGCATGTCCATGTGTACTGCTGACCTTTAAAAGTGAATGCAAATTTGTACTAGCACGCCTTCGCCAATGGGATTGACCAGAAGCCGTTGCTAATGTCCAAAACCGTAAAGTACTTGGAGTTGAGTCCCTGTTTGAGCATGGTCTCGGGACTTGTGGCTACCGTGGGGGCTACTGCGGGGGTGACTTTATTGAGTTCCCGATAATCAATGGTCAGATGCCATGATCCGTCGGGCTTCCTCACTGGCCAAATCAGTTCATTATTAGTTGAGGCTACTGATCTAAGTACGCCCTGCTCTAATAAGCTCTTTATTACTTTCGCGATTTCTCCCTCTGCTTCCTGGGGAAATCTGTATTGTCGTTGTGGTCTAGGGTCAGGTCCTGTAATTTGAACCGATCCAGTCATTCTGCCGCAGTCGTGCCTGTGACTGGCAAATGCTGATCTGTTTCTCTTTAAAACTGCCCTAACCTGTTTGTCTGTGGAGAGCGTGGTCGGATCAAAGCAATACTCCCCTACTGCGCTAATCCTGTTTTCATACTCACCCACTGTGACCATTGCGGGGGCTCTTTCTGATCTTGCCATTCGCCAGACACACTGATTGACTGGGTCGAACGACAGGCTGTGTGCATTCATAAAATCGATGCCTAGTATGTGTTCTGCTGTGTGGGGCAGATCAACTAGAACAACGGGGTGTCTGGTGGTAATGGTCCCTAGCTGAATGGGTACAGGGGCTCTAATGTGTCCCTGCTGTGAGTGGCCTGTAAAGCCGCTGAGTGTGATTGTGGCTGTAGTGGGCCACATTTCCTTTTGGTACATAGTGGAGGAATTTATGGTCGTGCGGGACCCTCCTGTGTCCCAGAGTAATTCTATGGGCTGTCCCCGTACCTTCGCTGTGACTACCGGTCGTCCGGACGTGTCCCAAAGGGTGTCACAGACCCAAGTGGGGGAGCCCGAACACCGTCAGTCCGTGCCGTTCATATCGCCTTGAATGGTGCTGAAGCTATGTATAGGCTTGGTCCTATTGCGGTTCAGAGTGCCTGTCTGCGGGCCTCTCTGCAATTTCTGTGGGGCATTGCACTCCCGGGCAAAGTGTCCCAGTTGCCCACAGTTATAGCATTCCTGCGACTTCTGTCCCTCATTTACCCATGCGGGGTTTTGGTGTGCTCTTACTGCCTGAATGTCTACATCAGCTTGAGCCTCTTCGGGCTTTTTAAATGTTGCTTTGCCATGAACAGATTTCTCCCAAGCGCGGGACAATGTCTTAAGTACCCACTTTTCATTATGGGCCTCTTCTGTGGGGTCATAGTTAGAGCAGGCTTTCTGTCCTGCCTTTGTGGCGTGGGAGATAAGGATGCGGGTCCATTTGGCCATGTTATCTGGGGCCAAACGAGCGCGTTCTAAGTCTCCAAAAACTGCAGTAAAGTGAATCCACAGCCTTCCTGCAAACGCTGTGGGGTGCTCGGTCTTTTTCTGCCTACATCGGTTCAGGCCTTCAACGGGGTCTCCTCTATTATACCCGATTACATCCAGTATCGCTCTATGCATTTGCTCTACGGTTCCTCCTCCAACGTTCTGTGGGTCGGGAAGGGCTGCTACCACGGACGTGTCTAAACACAAAACCGTGAGCTTAACATGCTCTCTTTCGTCCAGGCCGTACATTGTCGCCTGCTGTTTTACCTTCGCAAAGAAATGGTGGGGTCTGAAGTAGGGAGGAATGGTGTGACTTTCTCACACGCATCCCGTAATTGGGTCACGGTTAAGGGGGTGGTATAAGTGATCTTGGGTGTGCCATCTGCTGTTGCTTTTCGTTGGGTGGTGACTGGGTCCATTGATGTGGGTGCTATCTGATCTGTGGGGGGTTGGGGCGCTTTCCTTTTCTGCTGCATTTCTAGCGCACATGTTCCCTGAACATATCGCTGCGCTGTCTCCTGCAATTCCTGCCAATCTGGTGCATTCTCTTCCTCTAATTGTGTCCCAAACGTGGTTTGGAACCCATTTTGAACAGAAAGCAGAGATTGCAGCTCCACAATCTGCTTCTTACATTTAGCGTGGTCCACTGTGCTTTGCCTTTGCTCAGTGGTGGCAGCATGGAGTGCCCTTAAAGCTGCCTTCAGGTCGCTGCACTGCTTCTTCAATGCCTCTACCTGCTTTTCTGATTCCTGTCTTATCAAGACTGCACGCTGCACATCCTGATAGGCTTTTTCATATTGCGTTTGGGAGCTGCTCAGATGGGCTAGACAAGACTGGTGTGCCCTCTTGGCATCATCCACCTCCCTATCCTTATCTGCCAACTTCTTTCTGAACTCTAGATTCTCTCTTTCTATATCACTGACATCCACCTTACTCATGCGATGCCTTTCCTCTAATTCTGCGCGGAGCGTCCGAACGACCTCCTCTGTGCCTCGCAATTGTTCCAAGCAGGACACAATTGCCATAGGCTTACGTGCTTTTCCTAGATTCCTTTTGTGAATTGCGCTCAGGTCCTCCCACCAAGTATGTCCTATACTCCCGGGGCCTGTTTCCTCATGAAAAAAGAATTCGCTCCAAAGGGCCCATCTCTTCCCTTTGAGGTACTTTCTGATCTCTTGTTCCCAAACGGGACATGTTCCTACTCTGCTGCTGGTCGCTGCGACCACGAATTCCTGGGGGTGTATGAGGCGTTCCATTGCCTGCATGGCCATCTTAATGCTCTCTCTCAAATTTAGAACAAGGAATGCTAAGGCGGTGTTATAAAATATGGGTACGGCTTTCGCTAATTTCCGAAGTATAAACTCCCTATAGTTTTTTCGCTAAAAATCTCTCGGTTTTACCTTATAACCCTGTTAGTTTTTTTAAAAAATAATTTTTATTGACATTTTTACAAAATATAAACATCTTAACTCTATTAACAAACAACCGCGGTAACACCCCAAGAACAATACCCCCACCCCCAACTTCAAGAGCAACTTCAAACAAAAGGAAAAAGAAAAAACCAAAAGAGCACCCAAACAACAAAAGGGAAAGAGATAGCACCCGCCACATCCCCCAGACCCATGTACACAGTTCTTCCTCCCCCCCCCCCCCCCCCCCCCCCCCCGGGTTGTTGCTGCTGTCGGCCTATTTCCCTACCGTTCCGCCAGGAAGTCCAGGAAAGGCTGCCACCGCCTGAAAAACCCTTGTACTGATCCTCTCAGGGCAAATTTCACCCTCACCAATTTAATGAACCCCGCCATATCATTGATCCAGGCCTCCACGCTTGGGGGCCTCGCATCCTTCCATTGGAGCAAGATCATCCGCCGGGCTACTAGGTACGCAAAGGCCAGAACACCGGCCTCTATCGCCTCCTGCACTCCCGGCTCCACTGCAACCCCAAAAATTGCGAGTCCCCAGCCTGGCTCGACCCTGGATCCCACCACCCTCGACACCGTCCTTGCTACCCCCTTCCAAAACTCCCCCAACGCTGGGCACGCCCAAAACATATGGGCGTGGTTCGCTGGGCTCCCCGAGCACCTAGCACACCTGTCCTCGCCCCCGGAAAACCTACTCATCCTCGACCCAGTTATGTGGGCCCTATGCAGCACCTTGAACTGTATGAGGCTAAGCCTCGCACAGGAAGAGGAGGAATTCACTCTCTCCAGGGCATCCGCCCACGTCCCCTCCTCAATCTCCTCACCCAGCTCCTCTTCCCATTTACCCTTCAGTTCCTCCACCGAGGCCTTGTCTATCTCCTGCATTACCCGGTATATGTCCGAAATCCTCCCTCCTCCAACCCACACCCCCGAGAGCACCCTGTCCCGTACCCCACATGGGGGCAACAAGGGGAAACCCTCCATCTGCCGCCTGGCAAACGCCCTAACCTGCATGTACCGAAACATGTTCCCCGGGGGGAGCCCAAACATCCCCTCTAACTCCCCCAACCTCGCGAACCTCCCCTCCACAAACAGGTCCCTCAACCTCCTAACCCCTGCCCTGTGCCAGCCCAGAAATCCGCCATCAATGCTCCCTGGGGCAAACCGATGGTTCCCCCGTATCGGGGCCTCCATCGAGCCCCCCATTTCTCCCCTGTGCCGTCTCCATTGCCTCCAAATTTTGAGGGTAGCCGCCACCACCGGGCTCGTGGTATACCTCGTTGGAGGGAGCGGCAACGGCGCCGTTACTAACGCCTCCAAGCTCGTGCCCATACAAGACGCCGCCTCCATCCTCTTCCATGCTGCCCCCTCCTCGTCCATTACCCACTTACGCACCATCGCTGCGTTGGCAGCCCAATAGTACCCACAGAGGTTGGGCAACGCCAGCCCCCCCCTATCCCTGCCTCGTTCCAGGAACACTCTTCTAACCCTCGGAGTCCCATGCGCCCACACAAATCCCGTGATACCCCTGTTGACCCCCCTAAAAAAGGGCTTCGGGATAAGGATGGGAAGGCTCTGGAACAGGAACAAAAACCTCGGGAGCACCGTCATCTTAACGGACTGCACCCTCCCCGCCAGTGACAGCGGTAACATATCCCACCTCTTAAACTCCTCCTCCATCTGCTCCACCAACCTTGTGAGGTTGAGCTTGTGCAGGGCCCCCCAGCTCCCCGCCACCTGGACCCCTAGGTACCTGAAGCTCTTCCCTTCCTGCTCAATGGGAGCCTACCAATCCCCTCCTCTTGATCCCCCGGATGTACCACAAACACCTCACTCTTGCCCAAGTTCATACCCCGAGAAACCCCTGAATTCACTAAGAATCCTCATCACCTCCGGCATCCCCCCCACCGGGTCCGCCACATGCAGCAACAGGTCGTCCGCGTACAGCGACACTCGATGCTCCTCCCCACCCCGCACCAGGCCCCTCCAGTTCCCTGACTCCCTCAATGCCATGGCCAGGGGCTCAATTGCCAACGCAAAGAGCAAGGGGGACAGGGGGCACCCCTGTCTCGTCCCCCGGTACAGCCGAAAGTACTCCGACTGCCTCCTATTTGTGGCTACACTCGCCATCGGGGCCTCGTAGAGCAGCCTCACCCACCGGATAAACCCCTCCTCAAACCCAAACCTCTCCAACACCTCCCACAAATACTTCCACTCAACCCTATCGAAGACCTTCTCCGCATCCAATGCCACCACTATCTCCGCCTCCCCTTCCACAGCCGGCATCATAATAACATTGAGGAGCCTTCGTACGTTTGTATTCAGCTGCCTTCCCTTCACAAACCCCGTCTAGTCCTCATGAATGACCCCGGGCACGCAATCCTCTACTCTAGTGGCCAGGATCTTTGCCAGCAGCTTAGCATTGGCGTTCAGCAGCGAAATCGGCCTGTATGATCCGCACTGCAGAGGGTCCTTGTCCCGCTTCAGGATCAAGGAAATCAGCGCCCGTGACATGGTTGGAGGCAAAGCCCCCCCCCCCCCCCCCCCCCCCCCCTCCCTTGCCTCGTTGAAGGTCCGGACCAACAGGGGGCCCAACAGGTCCAAATACCTTTTATAAAATTCCGCCGGAAACCCATCCGGCCCCAGCATCTTCCCCGACTGCATGCTCCCTATCCCTTTAACCACCTCCTCCAGCTCGATCGGCGCCCCTAGTCCCTCCACCTGCTCCTCCTCCACCCTCGGGAATCACAGCTTGTCCAAGAAGCGCCCCATTCCACCCCCCCTCCACCGGGGGCTCCGACTGGTACAGTTCCCCATAGAAGTCTCTGAAGACCCCATTAACATCTACTCCCCTCCGCACCACCTTCCCAGCCTTATCCGTCACTCCCCTAATCTCCCTGGCCACGTCCCGCTTTCGGAGCTGGTGTGCCAGCATCCTGCTCGCCTTCTCCCCGTATTCATACACCGCCCCCTGTGCTTTCCTCCACTGAGCTTCCGCCTTTCTGGTAGTCAATAGGTCAAATCTGGCCTGAAGGCTACGCCTCTCCCCCAGCAATCCCTCCTCTGGGGCCTCCGCATATCTCCTATCCACCTGCACCATCTCCCCTATCAGTCTCTCCCTCTCCCTCTGCTCCCCCCTCTCCCTATGGGTTCGGATGGAGATCAATTCCCCCCTCATCACCGCCTTCAATGCCTCCCAGACCATCCCCACTCGAACCTCCCCGTTATCATTGGCCTCAAGGTACCTCTCGATACACCCCCGAACCCTTTCGGCCACCTCCTCATCTGCCAGCAGCCCCACCTCCAAGCGCCAGAGGGGACGTTGGTCCCTCTCTTCCCCCAGCCCGAGGTCCATCCAGTGCGGGGCATGATCTGAAATGGCAATGGCGGAGTATTCCACATCCTCCACCCTCGACACCAACCCCCTGCTCAGGACAAAAAAATCAATCCTCGAGTAGGCCTTGTGTACGTGGGAGAAAAACGAGTATTCCCTGGCCCTTGGCCTTGCAAACCTCCAGGGGTCCACCCCCCCCCCCCCCCCCCCCCCCCCCATGAATCCCCTCAGCACCTTAGCCGCCGCCGGCCTCCTACCCGTCCGGGACTTGGATCGATCCAATGGGAGATCCAGTACTGTGTTGAAGTCCCCCCCCATGATCAGGCCCCCCCCCTCCAGGTCCGGTATGCGGCCCAACATACGCCGCATAAACCCCACATCGTCCCAATTTGGGGCATAAACATTCACCAACACCACCCGCTCCCCCTGCAGCTTGTCACTCACCATCACATATCTCCCGCCACTGCCAGCCACCACATTTAACGCCTCAAACGACACCTTCTTCCCCACCAGGATCGCCACCCCCTTACTCTTCTCATCCAGCCCTGAGTGGAATACTTGGCCCACCCATCCCTTCCTCAGCCGAACCTGGTCCACCACTCTCAGGTGTGTCTCCTGGAGCATGGCAACATCCGCCTTCAGTCCCTTCAGGTGCGCAAATACCCGGGCCCGTTTGACCGGCCCATTCAGCCCCCTCACATTCCAGGTTATCAGCCGAATCCGAGGGCTCCCTGCCCCCCTCCCCTGCCGATTAGCCATACCCCATGCCTTGCCCACCCCCGGCCAGCGTCCCCCGCTCTGCCAGTTTCCCACGGCGGCAACTCCCCCCAGGGCCGGCTCAAGGTACCGGCAACTCGGGCAGTCGCCCGGGGCGCCATGTGCTAGGGGCGCCGCGTAAAAGACTCGGGTCCCGCGCATGCGCAGTTGGGCCGGTGCCAACCAGCGCATGCGCGGTGGCTGCCCTCCCTCAGGCCGCCCCGCACAAACATGGCGGATGGATCCAGGCTCGCCGGTGGTCACTCCGGCATCCCCCCCACCTTGGGCTCACTCCGGCCCACCCCCCCTCGGGCCCCCTCCGGCCCCCTCTGCCCCCCCTCGGGCCCCCGCCGGGGCCCCCCCCCCCCGCCCCCGGCCCCGCCCGCCCCGCCCCCACCCCCCCCCCCCGGCCCGGCCCCGCCCCCCCCCGGGCCTGGCCCTGCCCGCCCCGCCCCCCCCCCCCCGGGCCCGGCCCCGCCCCCCCTGGCCCCGCTCCCCCGAAGGCCGCCGAAGTTCAGTTTGCCCGGGGCGCCAGCAACCCTAGGGCCGGCGCTGACTCCCCCCCCCCCAGCCCCCCCTGCGTCCTCCAGCTCCTTCCTGACCGTTTCAGCAGCAACCCGGTCCCCCCCCTCCCCTCCCCCCCCCCCCCCCCCCAGGCTAGGACCCCTCCTAGCCGCGCCCCTCCCTCCACAGCACTCCCGTGAGCCAGCTAACTTCTGCTGACCCCGGCAACTCCCGCCCTACCTTCGGCTCCTCCCCACGTGGGACTGCCCCTCCTCCATTGTGCCCGTCAACGGGTCCACCCTCCCCCCGCTCTTGCGCGGGAAAAGAAAACAGCCAGCAACGACCCGCGCTTCTCAGCCCCGGCCCCATCCCCACCATCTCACAGCGCGGGAAACCGCCAGAGAACCCGCGCTTTCGCCCTGCCGGGCCCCGCCTCCTCCAGGGCCACACCCATTGTCAGTCCCCCCGCACCAGCTCCCCGAACTCCCCGTTTACCCCTCTGCCCGAACCCGCCCACCTGACCCCTACTTAAAAACCCATATAGAAAAAACAGTACGACATCACCCCACCCACCCTAAGGCCAACCCACTTCTTACACTAAACCAAGCAAATGCAAATACAGTATTATACAACATCCCCCATCCTAGACCCTCAGTTTGAGTCCAATTTCTCGGCCTGCACAAAGGCCCACCCCTCCTCCGGGGATTCAAAATAATGGTGACGATCCTTATAGGTGACCCATAGACGCGCCGGCTGCAACATGCCGAACTTCTCACTCCGTCTGTGGAGCACCGCCTTCGTCCGGTTAAACCCGGCCTTCCGCCTCGCCACCTCCGCACTCCAGTCCTGGAAGATCCGCACCTCCGTGTTCTCCCACTTGCTGCTCCGCTCCTTCTTGGCCCACCGGAGCACACACTCACACTCCACGAACCGATGAAACCTCACCACACCGGCTCGTTCGGCTTGGGCCTCCTAGCCAGAATTCTGTGGGCCCCCTCTAACTCCAGGGGCCCCTGGAAGGACCCAGCCCCCATCAGTGAGTTTAACATAATAACCACATAGGCCGCTAGGTCCGACCCCTCCAGCCCCTCCGTGAGGCCCAGGATCCGCAAATTCTTCCTCCTCGACCGGTTGTCCAGCTCCTCGAACCGCTCCTGCCATCTTTTATGGAGCGCCTCGTGCATCTCCACCTTCCCTGCCACGGCCACAAACTCATCCTCCCTTTCGGAGGCCTGCTGCTGCAGCTCCCGGATCGCAGCCCCCTGGGCTGTCTGGGTCTCCACCAGTTCCCTGTTAGTTACCTTCAGGGACTCCAGCAGCTCCAACTTCAGCTCCTGGAAGCAGCGCAGCAGAATCGCCTGCTGCTCCTGGGCCCACTTCTTCAGCTCCTCGAGGCCTCCGCTGGCCGCCATTTTATCTTCCTGCCCCCGTTTTTTCAGGGGTGCTTTCTTCGGTTTTTTCTCTGCCCCACTCCTGGTCCGGACCATGGGACCGTTGGGGTCGACTCTTGTCCTCTTCTCCCGTTGGGATTTGCCGCTACAGCTCTGTTGGGGGCCCTGAAAAGAGCCCCAAAGTCCTTTCTCCGCGGGAGCCGCCGAATGTGCGGCTTAACTGCTCATTGCCGCCACCGGAAGTGATAACCCTGTTAGTTACGCATGCAAAAACACGCTTCTGAATTATGTGACCTACTTGAACACTGGTGGTTTTTCCTTTTCCCAATTGGATTTATGATTCAAATTGCTGGGTTCTCTTGGAGTGGGGGAGCCACTTCTAGTCGAGTCCCGTCAGAGTTTGCCACTAAATGTTGCTCGTTCTGGGTGAGTGTGCTTAACACTCAATTGGCTCTGTTTTATTCCTTAGCTCTAGAGTCGCCAGGTATCTTTATGATACCGCCACGAGGTTCAAGTTCAAGTTCAGATCAATGACTCAATACACCAGTTAGTAAGGTTCAATCAAACACATTTATTATTACACAGTAAATCAATACTCATGCAACTAATACTAATGGACTAAACTATTCCTACCACTATAAGCCAATACTTATCTTCGATAAGGGAACACACTGGATCAGGGAACAATGGCCTCTTGTTCTGTCCTGAGACTGCAGGCTTCCCAGTTGGTACGGGCTAAGGGGTCAGGAGTGTCTATTCTCGTAGCGAGCGTTGGTTGGACACTTACTTGTCGGTGTAGCTGTTGGCCAGGCCACTCCTTCTCATGTTCAAGTTCTTAGAGAGCTGCTGCAAAGGTGTTCTGCTGGGATGGCCGGCTAAGAGAGAGAGCTGGACTTGAGATCTGTCCTTTATAGGTCACAGGGGCTTCGCGCCCATCTGGGCGGACCCTATACCTGCTTGCAATCGTTTGGACCTCAGACCAATCGATTGGTTTGAATTCCCCAATACTGGGGCTGTTTCCCGATCGCTGGGCGGTTCTTGGGGCTGTTTGTAACTTATTGTCCGGGACTCCTGCTGGCGCCTAAGAGTCTGGCTTGACCTTTGTTATTCTCGATTGTGTCCATTGTGCCCGGGAATCACCGGGAATCGCTCAATTAATATGAGCAACTGTTAGTTTCAGTGCTGTCTGGTTTCTTTGCAGACAGAATACACAGAGAGATTCTGCAGCCTGCTTGTCTTTCTGATATTGTCCAATTTTCCCTGCATGCATTTCAATTCTCCATTTTATGTCGGGAAGTGGCCAGCTTCGGTGGCTACAGGATTGACCATTTAGGACTGAGATGGGGAGGAATGTCTTCACTCAGAGGGTGGTGAACCTGTGGAATTCTCTACCACAGAAGGCTGTGGAGGCCTAGTCACTGAATATATTTATGGAAAATAGATAGATTTCTAGACTCTAAAGGTACCAAGGGTTATGGGGAAGGTATGGGATATAACTTTTATATAGAGAATCAGCCATAATCATATTGAATGGCAGAACAGGTTCAAAGGCTCAAATGACCTACTCCTGCTCCTATTTTCTATGTCTCCATGTTGACATTTTCATGCTGGCCCTCTCTGATCAGCCCTTATTTGTCAGTGTCCAGTCACTGTCCCTTAAATAACAGGTTCTAAAGTAATTTTCCCACTGCAATATTGGGGTAATAACGCTAAAAATTCCTGGTTTAACTCTCATCATAAATATTACGATGGGGGCTGGCTTAGCACAGTGGGCTAAACAGCTGGCTTGTAATACAGAACAAGGCAGCAGCGCGGGTTCAATTCCCGTACCGGCTTCCCTGAACAGGCGCCGGAATGTGACGACTCGTGGCTTTTCACAGTAACTTCATTGAAGCCTACTCGTGACAATAAGCGATTATTATTATATTAATTTATCAGTCTTTAGTCCCAATATTTTCTCCATTATCATTTTAAAACTTGTATTAAATCTAATAAGTTTATTTAAGTGTTACTTGTACATCTAATATTTTATTCTGAACCTCAAATTCCAAGACTGATATAAAGTAATCATTTATCAACACTGCTATTTCCTCAGCTTCAATTAAAATGTAACCTGCACATGTTATTACCGTCAGCAGCCCTCTTTATATCACTATACTTTTAAGACTTTTACTATTTTCCTTTCTAGCCCTCGCATTTTCTTTACCTCATATTCCCTTTCTCCAGTTCTTACTACTCTCATTGTATCCTTTTTTTCTTTAGGACCAGGATTTTGCGTATTGAATCTGGAAGCCAACATCGGGGTCAAAAGTGTGTCCTGACCCCGCACTATATTGACAGTGGTCGCCAATTAGCCAATCAGTGACAAGAGAGTGTACTCTGTCCAATTAAGGATGGCAGATGGGCTCTCAAAGCTGGAGAGCCAATAGACCTGCAGCACGGAAGGAGCTAATCCCTGTTGCCGGGAGGAGGTGCCTCCAATGTAGGGTGCACCCTCAGCATTTTTAAAAAGCTTTGGAGTTACAGAAATGGCCACAGCTGCTGGGAGGGGAAAATTCCAGTCAGCCTTTGATAATATACCCTTAATTCCACCAAGATTGTTTATTATTTAGCTCAAGCTGAAAGTTGGAAAAGATCTGCAGAACATCCGCTCTTTGGGGTTGGGCTTGCTGCTGTTCTATTTTACCTAATTCATTTTTTTTTTTCAATGTGATGATCATTATAAACAGGAAATATGAATTACCTGGTGCAGCAAGATTCACCAGCGATAATTCACATTCTCTTACAACCCTGCAAGGTGAGGGAGAACATCAAAGGGAATTTAAAACAGTTGACACTCAGACGATCTGGGTGTCCTGGAACACACCAGCTACTTCAGAGATGGGTGAGTCTGGGTGTTCTGCATTTTACATTGCATATTTCACCTGGGTCATGTTTCAATGGACTTTCATTTTGTACAGGTTACCTTTAATGATAGGGACATTTAGTTCCTTAGTAGCAGAAGAACAAACAAGCATTTTCTTATTTGCATTGGAAAGCTCAAAAGTCTGAGTACACTACCACTGCGTCCCAGTTCTATCCATAGGACCATAAGATGAAGGAGCAGAAGTAGGCCATTTGGCCCATCGATTGTGCTCTACCATTCAATTAGATAATTTTATAATTTAAAAAAAATAAATTTAGAGTACATAATTCATTTTTTCCAATTAAGGGGCAATTTTCGTGGAGATTCCACCTAGCCTGCACATCTTTGGGTTGTGGGGGTGAGACCCACGCAGACACGGGGAGAACGTGCAAACTCCACACGGACAGTGACCCAGGACCGGGATTCAAATCCAGGTCCTCAGTGACGTGGGCAGCAGTGCTAACCACTATGCCTCCATGCCGCCCGATTCAATGAGATCATGGCTGATCTGATGTGATAACTGTCAACTCCACTTTCCTGCCTTTTCCCATTAACCTTGGTTCCCTTACTGATTAAAAATCTGTCCTTCTCAGCTTTGAGCATACTTAATGACCCAGCCTCTACAGCCCTCCGCGGTAAAGGTTTCCACCAATTCACTACCCTCTGGGTATTGTTATGGGCCAGGGTTTAGAGAGCCCCAAAGTGTATCATGCAGTTCATCTGACCCACAACCTTTAATAGATTGTGGTACGGGGAGCACACGGCCCACTCTACAGGTGTGGTACAGCAGAAATGGAAAAGTATTTTTTAAAGCAAAACAATGTTTATTCTATGAACTCAAGTTAACATTTTTAAAACATACAGTGAACATCTTAGTAACCATCAATTCAAATACATCCCCAAAGAATACAACACTAAGTAATCCGTAAGCTGTCCTTTTAACATCCAGAAGACTTGAAACAAAACCTTTCAGCAGGAGCACATCAGGTTAAAGTCATTAGTTTTAAATCACCAGGATTGATTTACAGTCTTTAGATTACAGAGAGAGGCTCGCATACACCTTCTGGCTGTGACTGCAGCTATCCAGCTCTGAAAACAAAACTAAAACACACCCTGCAGCAAACAGCCTAAAACGAAAGTAAAAAGCTGACACAGCCCAGCTCCACCCACTCTCAGACATCACTGCAGTAATAAACACCCATTACTTAAAGGTACTATCATATGACAGTATCGTATGGACTGGATATATTTATCACGTTTATTTGAATGTTATGGAATCAAAATAGTAATTTTTAATTATAATAATTCATATTAGTAATGAACCTGCAGCGTTATGGGGACTGAGAGGAGGAATGGGACTTACAGGATTACTCTGAAGTGATCCGGCAGGGCTTTGATGGACTGAAGGGCCTCTTGTGATCTATAGCTTCCATGAGGAGTGTCTAAATTGTGATGTACTCCAACTTTCCCTTGCCCTCTACCTCACTCTATTTCTATAGCTGCTCTTCTCACTGACCAGATCTCTCCTCCCACCTCCAACATCCCTACAACTCCAATCCAACTCCCTAAGTTCCAGTGCTGTGTGTGTCCTGTCTCTTGTGCTGTACAACCCCTTTCTGTTACTGTGCATCTGCACACCCTGAAGGCATCACTGCTCTCCATGGCATATCTTCCACTGTTCTGCAGCCGTGTACCTGCACAGTTCAGAGAAACCTTGTCCACAGTCTAAAATTCCCCAGCCCACACACAAATGTGACACAGCAAGGCGTGAGCCACTGCCAAGGCAGCCAGGACCCTCTGGTCCCAGGTCCCAGGTCCTCCAGAGAATGCCCGCCAGGGGTATCAAAGGCCACAGGACATGGAAATCAGCAGGCTGCCTCCACCTAAGATGTGCATTCTGGGGACACACCTAGTGGCAGAGCATCGAAAGCCAAGAAGATTGAGTATCACTTGAGAGGGCACTGGGGAGGATTCGGAATTGCACCATCGGCAACTAGGGACAGTTAGGGTCACCATTGTTCACCATTAAAACACGGGCAGCACAGTAGCACAAGTGAATAGCACTGTGGCTTCACAGCACCAGGGTCCCAGGTTCGATTCCCCGCTGGATCACTGTCTGTGCGGAGTCTGCATGTTCTCCCCATGTCTGCGTGGGTTTCCTCCGGTTGCTCTGGTTTCCTCCCACAGTCCAAAGATGTGCAGTTTAGGTGGATTGGCCATGATAAATTGCCCTTAGTGTCCAAAGTGGTTGGGGTGGAAGTGAGGGCTTGGGTGGATCGGTGCAGACTCGATGGGCTGAGTGGCCTCCTTCTGCTCTATGTTCTATGTTACACGGAGACTTCCGGTGGCGGCCATGAGGGAGCTGGGTCGCACATTTGGTGGCTCCCGCTCGTGATGGACTTTTTGGACCTTTTTCCCCCGACTTTTTTTGGAATTTTGTTGAGAGGCCGGTGGTGGATTAGACTATGAGGTGGAATCCCACCCAGTATATGGAGACACGGTACAGCAGTGGATGTAAGGGAAGGAAGAACGGAATCAAGCAGGCACGTGTAGACTCTGCAGCAAAGGAAAGCATGGCGGATCTGCAGGGTACTGGCTCAGCGGACCAGCTGGTGGAGCTTATTCGGGAGGGCTTTGCCAAGCAAAAAAAGGAATGCCGATCAAAGAGTCGATCACTCGGGTGGAGCAGAGACTGGAAGCCCAAGATCGTGCGGTCCAGAAGGTGGAGGAAACAGTGGCTGAGCACGAGGAACACCTAACTGCGCTGGAGGCGCAGGTGGGGCTGAAGATTGAGCAACAGAAAAGGCTGCAAGACAAGATGGAGGGCCTAGAGAATAGGCCCCGCCAGCAGAACTTGAGGATCGTTGGCCTCCCTGAGGGATGTGAGGGAACGGACACAAGGGCTTATGTGGCGAATATGCTCGAGAAGTTAATGAGCGAGGGTCGTCTTCTAGACCCCTGGAAGTAGACAGAGCGCATAGAACACTTGCGAGGTTGCCGCGGGAAAATGAGCCACCGAGGGCGATGGTGGTATGAATGCACAGATTCCTGGATAAGGAACAGATTTTGCGTTGGGCCAAGCAGACATGGTGCTGTAAGTGGGAGAATAACATTCTATGCATCTACCAAGATCTGGGTGCGGACCTGGCCAAGCGGGTTTCAACCGAGTGAAATCGACCCGTTTCAAGAGGAATGTGAAGTTTGGCCTACTTTATCCAGCTCGTTTATGGGTCACCTATGAAGAGCGGCAATTTTACTTTGAGTCGCCGGATGAAGCAATGGACTTTGTGAAAAACAAAAGTCTAGATAGAGGCTGTAGGGATTCTGCTAAAATTGTTCCTACTTTTGCACTACATGAGAAATGCCTTTTGCAACATCTGTTTGGGGCTGTTGCTAAGTTTTGTGAGTTACCTTTATACTGGTGGGGGAAGGGTGGGTGAATCTTTAATGTTTTTTCTTTGGATGTGCTTTTCGAATAGGTATGTCCGAACGGGGGGAGAGGGAGGGAACAATAGGAGGTGAGATGTCTGGTGCTATGGGGGGCATCACCAAACCAGCTGGGCGGGTTGGTTCATAGAAGTGCAGTGGGGGGTGAGCAGATGTTTTGCTTGTTGAAGGGGGTTGCATTAATTGTGCTGTTAACGGGGGGGGGGGGGGGGGGGGGGGGGGGCGTTGTTCTGCTGACAGGGGAGAGTTGGTTGTTTGGAGATAAATGGGAGGTCGGGGATGGAGGCTACCTGTGGGTGGGCCGGAGGGAGTGCGGGGCATGAGCTGAAGGCTGGCCTCGGAAGGGGGATAGTTGATCTGTGGGGGGTGGAGGGGGAGGGGGGGAGAAGTCTCCCAAGCAGGCTGATCACATGGAACATCAGTGGGCTGAATGGGCCGGTTAAGAGGCTCGTGTGTTCGCAAATTTGAGGGGATTGAAGGCTGGTAATGTTGCAGGAGGCACACCTGAGGGTAATTGAACAGATCAGACTGAGGAAGGGATGGGTTGGGCAGGTATTTTACTTGGGCTGGACTCTAAGACTAGAGGGGTCCTGATCCTGATTAATAAACGAGTGTCTTTTGAGGCGGCGAGAATAGTTGCGGATATGGGGGGTAGATATATCATGGTTAGCAGGAAGCTGGAAAGGTTGCCGGTGGTGCTTGTGAATGTCTACGCACCAAACTGGGATGATGTGGAGTTTGTAAGACAGGTGTTAGGAAAGATCCCGGATCTGGATTCACACAAGCTGATCATGAGGGGAGACTTCAATACGGTCATTGACCCAAGGCTAGACCGGTCAAGTTCAAAGACAGCCAGGGTGCCGGCAATGATGAAGGAACTAAAGAGGTTCATGGAGCAGGTGGGTGGGGCAGACCCATGGAGGTTTGGACGGCCAAGAGCGAAGGAGTTCCCCTTCTCATGTATATAAAGTATACTCCCAGATCGACTTTTTTATTTTGACCAGGGCTTTACTGGCGGGGGTGGTTGACACCGAGTATTCAGCGATTGATGTGTCGGACCATGCCGCACATTGGGTGGACCTACAGATGAGCAAGGAGGGTGGTCAGTGCCCGCAATGGAGTTTGGATGTGGGACTGGTAGCGGATGAGGGGATGTGTGGGCGGGTGAGGGAATCTATCCAGAACTACCTGGAGATTAATGATATGGGAGAGGTCTCAGCAGCAATGGTGTGGAACGAACTGAAGGCAGTGGTCAGAGGGGAGCTGATTTCGTTCAGGCCCATAGGGAGAAGGAAGAGAGGGCAGAGGCGGATAGGTTGGTCAGGGAAATACTTCAGGTAGACAGGAGGTATGCGGAGGCCCCGGAGGTAGGATTACTGAAGGAACGACGGAGGCTACAGGTGGAATTTGGCTTGTTATCTACTGGGAACGCAGTGGAGCAGTTGAGGAAGGCGAGGGGGCGATATATGAGTATGGAGAGAAGGCTAGTAGAATGCTGGCACACCAGTTCAGGTAAAGGGAGGCAGCTAGGGAGATAGGGAGAGTGAAGGACAGAGGAGGGAACACAATCTTGGACCCAGCAGGGGTTAATGGGGTGTTTAAGGAGTTTTACTGCAGGCTATATGAGTCAGAACCCCCAGCGGGAGTGGAAGGAATGAGACAATTTCTGGGAGGGCTGGAATTCCCGAAGGTGGACGAAGGGTTGGTAGAAGGGCTGGGAGCCCCAATAGGGATTGAAGAAACAGCAGATGGACTGGAGGACATGCAGTCAGGCAAGGCCCCGGGACCAGATGGTTACCAGTGGAGTTTTATAAAAAGTTCTCTGAGATGCTGGACCCATTGTTGGTGAGGATGTTTAACGAGGCAAGAGAGTGCGGTGTTCTTCCCCTGACAATGTCACAGGCCTCGATCTTACTGACCCTGAACTATGCAGGTCTTACAGGCCGATCTCCCTGCTGAATGTTGATGTCAAACTGTTAGCGAAAATTTTGTCCTCAAGGATAGAAGACGGTCTGATTGGGATATCAGGCAGTTACACCTGCCTGCGACATGGCACATCTACCCACGGGAATCCACTTGGGAGCTGTGAAGTGCTCACATTACCAACATTGCCAATTCCCTATTAGCGAAAGCCTTCATCTGTACAGCCAGAGGCCAGCAAGGTCAGTGGGAATTGAAGTCACCTGTACCATATTACCATGACCCTGCTTTGTCCTTGGGATGTTCGGTGGGATTTGCAGGCAGAAGCTGAAGTTGCCCCTGGTATGGGTATATGGCATGTCGGTCCCATGGCTGCTGAGCTCCTCACGCTCTCCCCAGCTCCCAGCTGCGCCCCCCACCTATAGTCACCAACTCCCTCAACTACGCCCTGCGTGCCACCCACCCTCCACCCCAGGCTACGGTGCCCTTGGGCTGATTACCCGATCTCAAAGATGGCTATTCACCTCCTCCGATCCCCACAGCAGCCATTGTGAATAGCAATTACAGAGTTGCAGTTTAGCAGAATAGAGCAGGACCTAATGGTGCTTCACGAACATCCAGGTGACCGCTCACTGGGGTGCTGGTTAGATCACGGGAGGCCGATTGATAGAGATCCTTCCCGTTAATGGGATCGAGATTGATTTTTATTAGTGATTATTGGTTTTGTGCCACAGCGGGCCGGTTAGATCTGAAACTGATCGGTGCGTGGTGCTCTTCCCGTTTCGGATTCTCCAGCAATCTAACCAGCCCGCTCGTTTCAAGGCTGGCACAGTGCGGCCATTAGATCGCGCCCCAAATTTATCATCCTTGCTAAATCTCTCCCTCCATGTAAACTCCCAACCCAATTTCATAATCACCTATTGACCTTGTCAGCTCTTGTGGCCTTACTAGTCCCAACATATCAAATATAGAGGAGGTAATTTCTGACCGCTTACCACCCACAGCCCCCTTCCATGCACCAACTCTACCTCCTTCTATACACATCCCTGGAAAATTCACTTTCCAGATCCCAACTGTCTAGCCTTTTGACCCTCTATTTGCTGCAGCATCTCAGCAGCTACTGATTTACTTTATCACACCCTCGTCTCTACCTTTGATGTGCTAGTCCCAATTGAACCATTACGTTCTCTTATTATTATTCGGACACTTTCCCCGGTACAACCCTCATCTCTGCTCTCTTAAGCACAGACATGAAAAGATATGCTCCCCCCCCCAGCTACTAACATCAGCCAATATTGTATACGATTCTCTCCCTTTAGGTGTTGCCTCGCTCTCCTTTCAATTTTGCAGCATGATCCCTCTCCAAAAAAACTAACCCTTGACCTGCAGCTACCGTCCCATTAACAGCCTCCCTTTCCTCTACAATTTCCTTTAATGTTCTGTCACCTCCCAAATTCATTTCCAAATTCCATGTTTCAATCCCTTCAATTAGGCTTTTGCTCCTACCACAGTACTGAAACAGCTCTTATCAAAGTCACAAATTGCATCTTTTGTAACTGTGACAAAGATTTTTCCTCCTCACCCTCTCAACCTATCTGTAACAATTGACATGGGTGACTGCACCATCACTATTATAGTCCAGCTGGGTAGAAGTGCTCCCACCCTGTTGCATTTGTATCTATCTATTGTAAACAGAGGATTATTTGCTTCTCTTCCTGCTCCCGCGCCGTTATCTCTGGTGCCCCCTGAAGATGATACATCAGCCATGATGGAAGATCTGCTAACAATTAATTTCTCCTCTTATAGAACTTCGACCAGTGATTTCTAAAATAGGGGAGGAAGGGGGGGAAGAGCCACAGAAGACTTCTACTGAGGTAGGTTTTGTTACATGTGGTCTGTGATCACATGAGAAAGAGTACAGAAGAGATTCACCAGGATGTTGCCAGGATTGGAGAATTTTAGCCATGAGGAAAGGTTGAATTGGATCCTTTATTTGCATTGGATGTGGGCGTCGCTGGCTGGGCCATCATTTATTGCCCATCCCTGAGGGCATTTAAGAGTCAACCACATTGCTGTAGGTCTGGAGTCACATGTAGACTAGGTAAGGATGGCAGTTTCCTTCCCGAAAGGGCATTAGTGAACCAGATGGGTTTTTATGACAATTGATAGTGGTTTCATGGTCATCATTAGACTTTTAATTCCAGATTTTTTATTGAATTTGAATTCCACCATCTGCCATGGTGGGATTCGAACCCAGGTCCCCAGAACTTATTCCTGGATTGCTAGTCCAGCAATAATATCACTGCCCCACTGCCTCCCCATAGTATAGGAGAAGCCGAGGCAATTGTGGGGAGATTTAATTGAAGCATATGAGGGGACAAAATGGATCTTTCTTAACCACTCTATCTCTATGAGCAGAGAGGACAATAAGCAGTGAGCAGAGTGTTAAAGTGATATGGTTGAAGAGCAATTTATTTTCATCCACAGGGTGATGGGGACCTGGAACCATTGCCTGAAAGGATGGCAGGGGCATAAATACCTGGATATGCACTTTGAAGTGCTGTAACCTATACATTTACTCCTAGTAAGTAGGGTTAGGCTGAATGAGGTTTCCAGCCAGCACAGACACAATGAATTCGTCCTATGCATCATCTTTCTATGGTTCTTTGTTTTTTTAGTTTGTATCTGTTTGTTTTACCTTCCCAATTGTGAGTTCCCGTACACCGTGCTTTAATTCTTATCTCGTAAGTAGGCAAGCAATCCATTTCTAACCAGCCTTTTTCCCCATATGCCATCCAATTCCTTCTCCCTTGACGTCAACAGGGGTAATGGAGGCACCCTTGGCTCAGTGGGTATATCGCAGTCAGAAGATCATGGGTTCAAATCCCAGTCTAGTGACCTGACAACAAAATCTAGGCATCTACATTGAGGGAACGCTGCTCTGTTGGCAGCCCTGTCTGTCCTTTCAGGTGGACATTAAAGAAGATGGAAAAGGGTAGCTCGGTGGTGCAGTGGTTAGCACTGCTGCCGCACGGCACCGACGACTCGCGTTTGATCCCAGCCTCAGGTCATTGTCCGTATAGAGTTTGTGCATTCTCACCGTGTCTGCGTGGGTCTCACCCACACAACTCAAAAAGCATGTTGCTTTTTTTTTTCCTGCATAGGGCAGCAGGGTAGCATGGTGGTTAGCATAAATGCTTCACAGCTCCAGGGTCCCAGGTTCAGTTCCCGGCTGGGTCACTGTCTGTGCGGAGTCTGCACGTCCTCCCCGTGTGTGCGTGGGTTTCCTCCGGGTGCTCCGGTTTCCTCCCACAGTCCAAAGATGTGCGGGTTAGGTGGATTGGCCATGCTAAATTGCCCGTAGTGTCCTAAAAGTAAGGTTAAGGGGGGGTTACGGGTATAGGGTGGATATGTGGGTTTGAGTAGGGTGATCATTGCTCGGCACAACATCGAGGGCCGAAGGGCCTGTTCTGTGCTGTACTGTTCTATATGCAGGTTCGGTGGATTGGCCATGATAAAATTGCCCCTTAGTGTCCAAAGGTTAGGTTAGGTGGGATTACAGGGTTATGGGGATAGGGCAGGGGATTGGGCCTTGGCAGGGTGCTTTATTGGAGGGTTGGTGCAGATTCGATGGCAGAATGGCCTCCTTCAGTACTGTAGGGATTCAATCCTATGAATTAATAAATCTAATAAAGGATTCAGGAGAAATTTCTTTACCAAGTGCGTGGTTAGAATCTGGGATTTGCTACCATAAGTAGTAGTTGAGACTAACAGATAATGGATGTGCTTAAAGTGAAGCTAGATTAGTACATGAGAGGGGAACAGATTATGAGGGATGCGTTGATAGGGTGAGCTGAAGAGAGGTGAGAGGAGGTTCATGTGCCGTATTTACACCTGCACAGACCAGTTGGGCTGAATGGCCTGTTTCTACGTTGTAAAGTCCGCATGAAAAACATGTCTATGAATTACAGTAGCTACTCCCCCCACCCCACCCAACCTCCCAAAGGATTTATAGAGCTTCAGACACTCTGCAAAATCATTTAGAAGGGGTAGAATTTTGTCTTTACTGCCTGAGCATTAAACATTAGCTGGACAATGCAGCAGGCAGGAAATTCGGGTAGGATAGGTTGCACATCCCTACCAATACCCAGCTGATTTTCCTGTCTTGAAAGTGATGGAATGAAACACAGGTAGGTTGTCCAATGGGCAGCTTCCACTCGTCAGACAACAACCCAGGTAAAATGAGAATTTACATCCCCAACTTCTCCCCTGCCATACAGATCAATGTCCTCTAGAATTGAAAGGTTTTTGGTGAAGCTTTTGCCCAGGAATATTGCGAAGGCTTAGTTGTTTTATTTTGACATGAAGGGAAATTAAAATTGGGCAATAAAAGATGGTGATAGCACAGTCTGAGAATGAATAAAAAATAAACTTGCTATGTTCTTTAGGGAAGGTTCGATCTAGGACCTCTATAGACACTATTTAACACTCGTCAGCTCATTAATTAGACTTGGCTCAAGGATGTGTTAAACTTCCAATACTGCTTGTTGATTTACTGCAGAACGGGGAATAGGTTATTGTACTCTGGTCTGTTTAGGACACAATTAGTGTTCTTCTTTAATGGATATCTGTTCTTAGCTACTGATAGCAATGGTTAAATACGTCTGTATCCAAAGGGTATAATCTAACATCCCTGGTTCCAAGGACAAAAATATTGCTTCTCAGGTACAGGGGCAACCCTTGGCTTTTAAAGATAAACATAATTTCCCAATGCTTCTGCAAATAAATGTGTTGGCTAGGGGGATACCTGATACTCTGCTGGTGTTTGTAGTATTTATGAGACATCCAGCCAAGAGTCACAGGAAAGACAATTGTAAGTTTGCTTTATTATTAGGTCTATGAGTTGAATTAATATTATATTGACTGAAGACTACATGGGGTTGATTTACTTTCAGTCTTTTCCACTTGAGAGTAAATTAGGTGAAGGGCACCCAAAGTGGTCTTCTCACGGGTCCAGAACCCACTCCTTCAGGCCAGTTAGGTGAAGGGCACCCAAAGTGGTCTTCTCACGGGTCCAGAACCCACTCCTTCAGGCCAGTTAGGTGAAGGGCATCCAAAGTGGTCTTCTTCTCAAGGGTCCAGAACCCACTCCTTCAGGCCAGTTAGGTGAAGGGCACCCAAAGTGGTCTTCTTCTCAAGGGTCCAGAACCCACTCCTTCAGGCCAGTTTGAATTCAGAACACCATCACTTCTCCAGCATTTCCCTGGTGCAGGAGTGCCACCTTGGAAAGGGGCTTGTCCCAAAGAAGGTGAAGGAAAGTGTACCAGTGCGGCCCACTCAAGAAGTGGGCAACAGCACCAATGACTGCTGGTTGCAGGGCCTTTTAACATGAAGGCCTCCAGCCTTTCTAAGGGAAAAACCTATTTGATGGATGGTGTAAGATGGCCGATGTCTGTCCCTTCTCAGATGCTGTAGTCTGAGGGAGCTACACACAATGTCAAAGGTCCACTTTTATTGGGGCAGGCAGAAAGGTGAGTGATAGTGACCAGTTCCATTCAAAAGTCCCCTATGCCCGAGGAGAACCGCCCCCTCCAAAAGCTTGTGTAGCATAAAGGGAATAGAAAACAGCCACAATGGACCTTCCTTCGTGTTTCCATCTATTTTGCACCTGACAAAATAGGCACAGAAAAGGGGAATTCACCTTCATGTATCTTACCTTCTGTAATTATGTGCAGGTTACTCCAGCAGGATTAAAAATTAGACACCTGACAATAAGACTAGCTCACAATTCCTCTCACTGCAGATCCAGCACCACTGTAACTGGGGTATGGATTTTTGTGGAAGAGGCAGGGATGGGAAGTCAGGAAGCTTGTTTTTGTTTCACTAGTCTAGGCGCTTGCGGCTGGTGCCAGATGTTCTGGAGCAGCAGAGTGCACCAAGTGTCTCTGAAGGCATACATCCACCATGCTGTGAGAGACAAGTTTAATATCATCTAACTTCGAATTCAAATCTTCTTCTCTCTTTCTCTTTCTATTTTGCTGAATGATTGATGATGAAAGTTGGGGAAGAAGACTGAAGATGAATCTGATGATGTAAGCGGATAACATTGTTGATTTATAATTGATTCCTCTTTTATATCATTGCAGTCTTTTTCCAATCCGTTTTTGGCATATTTCCTTCCGAACTCCTTTTTTTCTAAACCAGTTCCAGGTTGTTTAATTTCTGTTTGGGAGACTTTTACAGTCATTCAACTGGGCTTTTGTCTCGGGTTCAGAAAGCGTGAGGCAGGGCACTTCCTGACTTTGTCAACCCATACCATTTTTTTCATAAATTTAGAGTATCAAATTATTTCCTTCCAATTTAGGGGCAATTTAGCGTGGCCAATCCACCACCCTGCACATCTTTGGGCCCGGGGTCAGGGTAGAACCCAGGTCCTCAGTGCCATGAGGCAGCAGTGCTAACCACTGCACCACCATGTCACCCATTGTCAACTCAAACCTGTCACCTTCTCCCATACCCACCATATTACCATCTTTTAGGGGGAACAAGAAGCAGTTTTGGAGCAGTGCTGGTCCTGAGGAGGGCTGATTAGAAAACTTGTCTCAATTCTCTGGGACATCGGCCCAGCTCTCCATATTGTTCTCCTCCCCCTAATCTTCGCCCCTCACCCCCAACTCATTTTCCATGCCCCTTCCAAACCTCCTCAAGCCCCATGCCACCTCAACGCTTTCTCATAACTCCATGTCTCTTCAAACCCTCATGTCCCCTCCATGCTCTCTTTCATAATCCTTGCCCCTTCATAACCTCACACCCTCTCCATTCACCCTCATAAACCTGATCCTCCTCCAGTACCTCTCAAACATAAGTACATAAGAACATAAGAACTAGGAGCAGGAGTAGGCCATCTGGCCCCTTGAGCCTGCTCCGCCATTCAATGAGATCATGGCTGATCTTTTGTGGACTCAGCTCCACTTTCCGGCCCGAACACCATAACCCTTAATCCCTTTATTCTTCAAAAAACTATCTATCTTTACCGTAAAAACATTTAATGAAGGAGCTCGGGGGTCGCATAACATCCCCATGCCTCCTCTGTGACCCAATAATAATAATCTTTATTATTGTTACAAACAGGCTTACATTAACACTGCAATGAAGTTACTGTGAAAATCCCCTAGTTGCCAAATTCCAGCGCCTGTTTTGCTGCACAGAGGGAGAATTCAGAATGTCCAATTCACCTAACAAGCACATCTTTCGGGACTTGTGGGAGGAAATCGTAGAACCCGGAGAAAACCCACGCAGACACGGGGAGAACGTGTAGACTCCACACAGACAGTGGCCCAAGCGGGAATCGAACTTGGGATCCTGGCACTGTGAAGCAACAGTGATAACCACTGTGCTACCGTGCCCTATGTGTCTTCCATAGCCACTCACCCAGTATTCACTATGTAGAGACATCAAGAGCCATGTAATAGCAACAGGAAGCCTATGAAATTGACTTTTAGAAAAAAATTAAACCCCTAACATTCTAATAAAACTGTCTATCAAACAACAACCACTCATACTGCACAGAAAACAAACAAACTCCAGTCTCATTGAAACAAAACTTAAATCCCTCAAGTGCCCATTAAAACAAACAAACATCCAATCATAAATCCTATCAAAGGCAAGTAATCCTATTATAACCTCTTAAAAATGTCAATCATAACATGCTCTCAGCCCCCTGAACAACTGTTTAGGCAGCCACCTACTAAGCTAAGTACTCCACTAGCTTTTGATATCCATCACCTGTCAAAACAAACAATCACTTCTCCAGACAATAGAGCCAATGGAGAAACTGAACTGGACTAGCCAGATAAGCACTATGGCTACAACAACTGGTCAGAGGCAAGGAACTTTGTGATGAATAATTCGCCACCTAACTCCACAAAGCCTGTCTACCATCTAAAAAGCAGAGATCATGAGTGTGATGGAATACTCTCCACTTGTCTGGATGCGTGGGGCTCCAACAACACACAAGAAGCTTGACCACCTTCCAGGACAAAGCTGTCATCTTGATTGGCACCCCTTCCACAAATATTCACTCCCTCCACCACTGATGCACAGTAGCTGCAGTGTGTGCCATTTGCAAGATACATGCAGGAACTCTCGAAGGCTCCTTTGGCAGCTCCCTCCAAACCCATGGCAACCACCATCTAGAAGGTAAAAGGCAGCAGATATATAGGAACATCACCACCTACAAGTTCCCCTCCGAGTCATTCATCATCCTGACTTGGAAATATATTGCTGTTCCTGCATTGTCGCTGGGTCAAAATCCTGGAACTTGCTCCCTGGTAGCACCGTGGTGTGCCGAGACCAAATGGATTGCAGTGGTTCAAGACGGCAGCTCACCACCTTCTCAAAGGCAATTGGGATGGGCAATAAATGGTGGCCTAGCCAACAGTGAAATTATTTTTTTCTATTTCAGTGCAAAAGGCTTGTCAGTAGAGGAAATGGAGCAGGTGGCTGTTTTTTTCCCTCTCAAGTTTATGCAGCAGGCCAATGTTTTTCTAAGTTAAAGCAGTTAGGACATTTAAATCACTATTCAAATTAAGACAGGATTTCCAAACACTGTTTTCTACAGCTTTGAATGAATATTAATGCTTTTCCCAAAGGGGAAAATACTATAATGCATCTCAGTCAATGAGCAATGCTGCACAATGTAACGGTAAACTTGCCTTTTCAGGACAAAACCCCATGATCAATTCCACGTTATTCTCTGACCAGAGGTCTCTCAAACCCCCCTCCCCCACTCTCCGCCATCATCATAACTCCGGGCCCTGCCCACTGAACCTGGCCCGCCCCGTTCCTTTGTTGCCATCAAACCCCTCCCGTCACCCCTCAGAATCCCCCCATCAACTTGCTCTTGAAAACACCTCTCCCAGTATCGATCCCTTCCCCCAACTTTTCACACCTTCCAAGCCCATCCATCGAAACCTGTTCGACCAGGCTCCAATTACTCCCCCCCCCCCCCCCCCCCCCCCCACACCCATTCATTAGCCAACCTACGCTTACTAGTGTGGAGGCCCCTGCCCAGCCCCCCTCCCCCCAATCTCTTCCCCCATGCCCAGTCCCTACAAAAACAGCCATCAAATACACAAACCCGGTGCAAAACACCGTGGCCCAGAAAATGCCGTCATCCCAAGATTTTACTCCCATACCACTGAGATCCCCACCGACCAACTCTCAAAAAAGAAAACCCCAACTCCAACCATTTCCATACAAGCAACTTACCATCCTTAAACCACTAACAAGAAATGAAACTATACACAACATTTCACTCCCCTACCCTAAATCCAAACACCAGTCTCATTTCTTATTTTAACCCCAGTCCTTCAGCCTTCGCGAAAGCCTCAGCTACCTCCACCATCTCAAAGTAAACGTCCTTTGAGTTGTAGGTCACCCTCAACTTTGCCAGTTAAACCACTCTGAACCTCATACCATGGCTGTAGAGTGCCACCTTCACCCGCCTGAAGACCACCCGCGTTCTTGCCAGCTCCACGGTTAAGTCCTGGCATATACATATACCAACTCATGCCCACTGCAGCTCACGCCTCATTTCACCCAACTCAGGACCTTCTCTTTAGCACAGTGGTTAGTACTGTGTTTCACAGTGCTAGGGACCTGGGTTCAATTCCTAGCTTGGGTTACTGTCTGTGTGGACTCTGCCGGAATGTGGTGACTGGAGAATTTTCACAGTAACTTCATTGCAGTGTAATGTAAGCCTAATTGTGACAATAAAGATTATTTGTTTGTTATTATCTATCATTTAACCTGGTACTTGTGAAAGCAGATTATTACTGCTCTTGGTGGCTCATTCGTCTTTGGTTTGGGCCTCAGTAACAGATGAGCCCTATGCAGTTCAACCCCTCGGGCAAGCCCACAATTCTTTAGTTCTGCCGCCTCGACCTGTTCTCCAGGTCATCCACATTGGCTCTCAGTCCATTGTTGGTCTCCACCACCCTCCGCAGCGCCTCTCCCATCGAGGTGAACTGGTCACTATGCTGTGACAGAGCCTCCTCCGCCCCCTCCAACTTCTCTCCTTGCTCCCGTACCTCAGCCAGTGTATTCAACACCCGCCGCATTCACCAGGGCTATCTCCTCCTCCACCAATACCTTAATCACTGCCATCATTTCCTTCCTCGTCACCTCCATGTGCTTAGCAAACTGCTATTCAAACTCCCCGGCCATCACCTTGGTCATCTTCTCTACTGCGAAGGGCACAGCCTCATCCAGTGACCCAGCCTCCACCATCTTTCCTGCTGCCAAGCTGACCCATTTGCTCTACGGCGAACATGCACATCCTTCTTCCAGACAGATTTTTTTCTGGTTCTTCCAACATCCCCCTCCTTCCTCATGTCTTCCTGCACCTGTTCATCCAAAACCTGCCCCTGGGACCGAGCGGTAAATTCTAAAAAACCGAGCCTCAAGCAGGAGCAACCAAACGTATGACTTCCACCTTCATGCCGCGACCGGAAGTCTCATAAGGAGCAGGTCTGCGGGCTGCCATGCTTGTGTGTTGACTGGGAGTGAGTGGTGAGGAAGCACTTAAAAGTAGATTCCCCTTGTCAGCGGCGTGCTGCTGATGCACACGTCGGCTGAATCAGACGGCGAAGGAGTCAATAATGTCAAGAATCACGTGGGGGCTCTATTTTGCCACTATGTGCTGTTGAATACACGCCGCGATCTCACCAACGAGGCCATCGCGAAACACCCTGTCAAATCCGTCGCTGGACACCCTGTCAAAAGTGCCCAAAACCGGACTTTTAAATTTTTCTGTTGAGTCGTGCCCATTATGTCTCTTGTTGAATTTTATTAATCTGCTTCATGCATGGTTTTCGCCTCTCTGACCTCCTACCTGACCATGCGTGCGACAATGTCTCAACTTCCTGATGTTTGGATGTCCACATTTCTCAAGGTCCACAGTTCAGCCCTGTACAACGAGATGCTCCAAAATACAGTTTTGATTATTCTTTTCTAGATCTCTCTCCATTCTTGTGTTGAGCAATTCTTTATGCCTTGGTGACTGCATTTTTTGCAATTGCTATTCTCACTCTGATTTATTTACGGAGGTAACCATCGTCCGACAATTGCTTCTCAGGTACTTAAATTGTGCTATCTGTTGCAGCTATTGACCTTTGACCTCTGGCTATTAATTCTTCTTATCTTCAGAATTTGTGTCTTCTTTAAATTCATTTTCATTCTGTGGATTGAAGTTTACATCCTAAAGAAAACAGTATAATTGTTGAGCAATGCAGCAGAACACCTACTGGGAGAATTGGGCAGTATACCAAATGTAAAAGATTTTCTCTTGCAAAGTGTGTGAAATTGTGGGCCAACGTGATTGCTTTGACAGCTTCGATTTGAGAGGACTGTGATAGGGCGGGTGTGGAAGCGAGATGGGTGGGAATTGGAGAGGCTGGTTATTAAGAGGCCAAGAGCTATGAAGAGACAATTACGATCCATTTTTGATGCACAAATGATGAAATGGAAGTAAAAGAGCAATGCATGGAATGCTTTTAAACTAAGGATCAAGAATTTTGTGTATATATATATATATAATATATTATATTATATATATATATATATAGTTAGATAGATATAGAGATTACACTTGGTCTCACTTTCTGTTTTCAATTTTTTCTACTGAATGATGAAATATAGCAAAGTAAATCAATAATTGACGAGAGTGACTTTGAAGACATTGTGATTGAATCGTCGTCTGAAGTCGAAGAAGTAAGCAGATTTTATTGTTGATTTATATTCAACACCTCCTTTATGTCGTTGTAGTCTTTTTTCTTTCCAATCTGTTTTGGTTTATTTCCTCAGAACTCCTTTTTTCTAACCAGTCCCAGGTTGTTTAATTTCTTTTTGAGAGACATTTTACAGTCATTGGGCTGGGTTTCCGTCTCAGGTTCAGCAAGCGTGAGGTGGGGCAGTTCGTGACTTTGTATTTTTAAAAATATTTTTATTAAGGCATTTGTATAAACAGTAAATACAAACAAAAACAATAACACGAATAATCAGGAACATCATAATAAATAACTAACTAATCAACCCCCCAAACCACCTTGCCATTCCCCTTTTCCTGTCCTGCCTTCCCCATTACCTCCCACCCCTTCTTCCTCCACCTGCTGGCACCTCAATCCTCCTTGATTCCACCTCCAGGCAAACCCATCGACCGATCCTCTCAAGACGACAGAAACTCCGCCAGGTCGCTCACTCACACCTCCAGTTTTGGTGGCTCCGGGTCCCTTCACCTAATCAAAATCCGTCTTCGGACAGCAGGGAGGCAAAGCCCAGCACATTGACCTCTCTCGCCCCCTGGACACCTGGGTCTTCAGACACACCGAATATCGCCACTTCTGGCCTCGGGACCACCTTCACCTCTGCCAGAATTCCTTCAGTTTCGGACATGTCCAGAACATGTGAGCATGGCAACAGGCCTGCCCGAGCACCCTGCACACCCATCCTCTGCCCCCTCTAAAAACCTACTCATTCTGGCCATTGTCATGTGCGCCCTATGAACTACCTTGAACTAGATAAGGCTGAGCCTCGCACACGACAAGGATGCGTTAACCCTCCTCAGAGTCCCCTCCCACAACCCAGCCTCCATTTTCTCTCCCAGTTCCTCCCCCCATTTCCCTTTCCCATCTCCTATCAGGGCTCCCTCCAGTATATTAGCTCCTTATAAATCACAGACACCTTATTCTCACCCACTCCTTCCCTCGAAAGCACCTTATGCTGTAATCCAAAGACAGCAAACCGGGAAAGGATGGCACCTGCTTCCCCACAAAGTCTCGAACTTGTCGGTATCTAAACCAGTTCCCGTTGGGCAGCTCATATTCCTCTACCAGGTCCTCTATGCACGCAAAGCTGGCCCCCACAAACAGGTCCCCAAACTGCTCGATCCCTGTCCATCGCCATCCGACAAACCTAGAATCCAGCACCCCCCACCCCCGTGCAAACCTGTGATTGTCGCAAATCGGTGCCCACATCGAGGCATCTTCCAACCTCAGATGCTGCTGCCACTGCCCCCCATACCATCAGGGCTGCCACCACCACTGGGCTTGTGGAGAATCTAGCCAGTGCACTTGGCAGAGGTGATGTCAACAATGCCCCTAAACCTGTTCCACTGCACAAGGCCGCCTCCATCTGCCCCCACATCGACCCCTCCCCCACTACCTACTTCCTAACCATGGCTATATTAACTGCCCAATAATAATTAATTAGTTTGGCTAGGCCAGCCTGTACCCCCACCCCTCGCCCCCAACAGCACCTTCTTCACCTGACGGGTTTTCCCCGCCCATACAAACCCAAAATCGAAGCGTGACTTTCTAAAAAAGTGATTTTAGGGTGCAGATTAGGAGGTTCTGAGAGACAAACAAGAGCCTCGGCAGCACCGTCATTTTTACTATTGTCACGTGAGTGTCCCTTTAAGAAAGGTTTGGTCTCACCACATGACCTGTAGAACGGATTCAATGATACCACTTGTGGGTGGAGCTGGGCTGTGGCTGTCAAGTGAGAGGAGGTTTAGTGTTTGGGTTTCAGTTTTGGTTTGTTGCTTTGGACTGCAGAAGAGAAGCAGTTTTTTCCCTGTTTCCATTTTAAAGCTGTTCTCGGAAACTGAAAGCACATTGGGTGTGGCAAACTGCCTCGGTAACTTTAAAGATAGAGTTGCTTTCCGGAAGGAGTTTTGAATTTTCCTGTTTGGAGGCTGGATCTCAGGGAATGGACCAGTTCCATTCAAGTGAGATTACAGTGTGCTGGGCCATGCCCTTGAAAGGGGTTTTGGTTTTATTGGATTTTGTATTGAATTGGAACAGCTAAGGGGGATTCATTAAGAGTTATATACACAGATTACTGTAGCTGTTGTGTGTTTTATATATGTTAACTACATTCTTATAAGAAACTTGGTTTTGATAAAAGCGGCGAGGAAGTCTGTGAATCACACCTGAAGTGAAGACTCTTGTGCTCATCCTTGCCAAATTCAACATAAATTTACAGGTCAGGTGAACTTCATAATACACTTTGGAGTTTCTAAGCCCTGGCCCATAACACTGTCTGCACCCACCTCGCCAGCGACAGTGGCCACACATCTGGCCTCTTAAAATCCCCCTTCATCTGTTCCACCAGCTGAGCCAGGTTCAGCTTATGCAGCTGCGCCCATCCCCGCGCCACTTGGATGCCCAAATACCTGAAGCTCGCCCCTATCACCTTGAATGGCAACTCACCCAACCTCCTCTCCTGCCCCCTGGCCTTGATCGGGAACAACTCACTCTTCCTCAAATTTATCCTGTATCTGGAAAACCGGCCAAACCCATCCAGGATACGCTTGATTCCCCCAATTGCTCTCGTGGATCCAAAATATACAGCAGCAGGCCGTCTTCATACAGCAAGACACTGTGCTCAACACCCCCCCCCCCCCACCCCACAATCCGACACTGTGCTCAACGCTCCTCCCCCCCCCCAATCCCTTTCCAACTCCTCGACACTCTAAGCGCCATTGCCAGTGGGGTAATTGCCAAGGCAAAAAGCAACAGGGAGTGTTGTCCCATGGTGTAACCAGAGTGCCCCGAGCTCACCCGAATTGTCCGCACGCTCATTACCAGTGCCTTATACAACAACCGGACCCAGTCCACAAACCGCTGCCTGAACTCGAACAATCCTAACACTTCCCACAAATATTCAATCTCCACCCGATCGAAAGCCTTCTCTGCGTCCATTGCCACTGCCACCTCTACATCCTGTCCCTCCGTGGCATCATTATCACATTTAATAATCTCCTAACATTCGCCGACAATTGCCTCCCCTTTACAAACCCTGTCTGGTCTCCCCTATCATCCCCTGACACACAGTCATCGATACGCGAGGCCTAATAGCGATATCGAACGGTAGGACCAACACTGCCGCGGATCTTTATCTTTCTTCAGTATTAGGGATATGGGCTCCTGCAATAATGTAGGGGGGTGTTCCCCATTTTCTCTCACCTCATTATGTGCCATCACCAGCAGAGGCCCCAGATCCCCCCAACATTTTATAAAATTCCACAGTTCCTGACTTTACTCACCGAAACCTCTCATCTCCTTCCCATTTCTACCATATTTGTATCCCCTAAGGATATTTGGGGTGGGGGTGGGGTGGCTAGGTTCAGATCTGCCACTTCCCCAGGCAGTCTCGGAGAAATGTGCGTCGCAAGCGGGCTGCTTAGAAGGCCTGCCTCAGTTCTGGAACATCACTCAGCTCTCCAGAGTCATATACCCCTTAATCCTCACCCCCACTCATTTCCCATGTCCTCGCTATGGTCTCCCATAGCTCATACCTTCTTTTCATCATGACCGCCATACTCTATTACTCCTCACACACTCTCCATTCACCCTAAAAACCCCTACGCCAACTCTATGTACCCCTCATACCCCATGTCCCCTCCATGCACACCCATGTGTCCTCAACACCACTGTACCAGTATTCACTATACAGACCTTAGAGCCATTCATAACAATGGGAAATCTTTCAAATGGATTTTTAGAAAAATGTAACCACCCACAATCTAATAAAACATCTATCAGCAGCCTTGCACGTGGGTGTCTCCAAATAAATAGAATAACTTGTGTCATTCATTTCTGAATTTAAATATCCTATCAACTGGTTTAGCTCACTTGGCTAAATCGCTGGCTTTTAAAGCAAACCAAGGCAGGCCAGCAGCACGGTTCGATTTCCGTACCAGCCTCCCCGGACAGGCGCCGGAATGTGGCGACTAGGGGCTTTTCACAGTAACTTCATCGAAGCCTACTCGTGACAATAAGTGATTTTCATTTCATTTTTCATTTCATTTCATTTTTAACTAAAATAAAAGCAAAATACCGCAGATGCTGGAAATCTGACATAAAAGTAGAAAATGCTGGATGAACTCAGCAGGTCTGGCAGCATCTGTGGAGAGAGAAACAGTGTTAATGTTTCGAGGCTGAACAACTTTGTTCACCTCTTAACCCATTCTGCTATTTATCGTTTATGTTCGTCCTTAATGTTACGATTAACACCCCTTTGTCTTGTGCCCATGACAGCTTTGTCGGGGACTTCCGGTGGCAGTATGTTGTGAATGGTCGCACACAGGGCAGCTCCTGCTTGAAGGCATAGAAAAGAGCTCTTTTTACCTGAAATTGGGTGTAACTTCAACGGAAAAGTGTTACTGAAGATCGGAGGAGGAGTTCCCCCTGGGAGTGGTATGTCTGCTGTTATCAAACCCAGCAGAAGAAGGTGAAGGACTTAGCCAAGGAGTTGGAAGGGACCTATGGCGAAGTGGAAGGATGGCGGAGGGGAAAGAGCCAGTGCAAGTAGCAAAGCCTCAGATGGAACAGTTGATGAACATCATCAAGGAAGAGTTCCGCCAGCAGAGGAAGGAGATGCAGGAGGATTGCTCAAAGGCCATCGAAGGGGCTGTGGCAACCCTGAAGGGCTCGATGGAGAGGATGGGAAAATGCTTGGAGACACAGGGGTCACAGATCAGAGTGATTGAGAGCGTGATGTCGGACCAGAGCGATCGGATGGTGGCATTGGAGTTGGAGGTGGGGCTCTTGGGAGACCTTTGCAAGATGTTGAGAGCAAAGGTGGAGCAGCAGGAAAAGGCAGAATCTGCAGATAGTTGGCCTGCCTGGGCTAGTGGAAGGTGTGAGTGCCACGGGGTACGCTTCGAGGATGCTGGCGGGGCTGGTGGCAGAGGGGGTGCTGGACAAGGCTCCTGAGGTGGGCAGAGAACACACGTTTCTCAGGCAGAAGCCTAGAGCGGGGGAGCCGCCGCGGCCAGTGATCGTGAGGCTCCACACGTTCGTGGACAAGGAGAAGATTCTGCAGTGGGGCCAGGGAGAAGTGCAACTGCGAATGGAAGGGGTACAAGGTCCGAAAATATCAGGGCATTGGAGCTGAGCTCGCAAAATGGAGTGCAGGATTCAAGACGGCAAAGGCAGTGCAGTATCGACAGCGGATCAGACTTACCCGACGAACCTATGGGTGACTAATGAAGGCCAGGAATATAATACCCCAGAAGCTGCCAATGATTTTACCAAGGAGCATTAACTGGGGGAGAACTGAACAATTTTGGGCGATGGAGGTGCTGACTCTTTGAAGTAACTGAAAATACGGGTAGAGTGGGGGTTGGAGGGAGGGGTGTTTTGTTTTTGTTTCCTTTGATGTGGAGGGTTTTTTCTTTTTACCGTCGGGCCAACAAAGGGTAATGGCAGGTAGAGGATTTTGTGATAAAGTGCGGGATGTGATTAAAGATTGTGTAGAATTGAACCAAAATGGGGAGGTGTCCATTCCCTCGCTACCTGAATCCCCAAATACCTAAACCTATGATAAAAGCAAATTACTGCGAAAGCTGGAATCTGAAACCAAAGAGAAAATGCTGGAAAATCTCAGCAAGTCTGGCAGCATCTGTCAAAAGGTCAAAACGTGAGATTTTCCAGCATTTCCTCTTAGGTACCTAAACCTATTACTCGCTACCATAAATGGCATCCCACCTAAATTAGCCCGCTGTGCTGTTCATTCACCTTCCTTGCTTTTCCCTACCTTCAGCTTGTAGCCCGAGAGCCCTCCAAACCTCCCCAGCAGGTCCATAATCCTTCCCATACTCTCCAACGGATCCAAAACATACAAGAGATCATCGGCATAGAGCGACACCCGATGCTCCCTCTGTCCCCTCATTATCCCGCCGACCCCTGAAAGCCATCGCCAATGGCTCAAAGGCCAGCCGGCACCCTTGCCTCATACCCCTGTGTAAGTCAAAGCTTTGTGAGCTCATATCATTTGTCCTCACCCTCGCTCTTGGCGCCACATACAGCAACCGCACCCATGCCACAAATCTTGGCCCAAACCCAAACCTTCCCAAAGCCTCAAACAAGTACTGCCACTCCACCCGATCAAATGCCTACTCCGCGTCCATGGACACTACCACCTCTGGTACCAGAGCCCTCAATGTATTCATCACCACATTCAACAGCTGTGTTACATTACTCGCAAGCTGCCTGCCCTTCACGAAGCCTGTTTGACCTTCTGCCACCACCTCCGGGACACAGTCCTCCATCCTCCACGCCAACAACTTAGCCAATACTTTCACATCCGTGTTCAATAGTGATATGGGCCTATACGACCCACATTCCACCGGGTCCTTCCCCTTTTTCGGGATTAGTGTGATTACTGCCTGCATCATCGATTCCAGCAACTCCCTCTTCTCCAGTGCTTCTTTTTTTTTCTTTTTTCTTTTTTTTAAAATAATTTTTATTGGAATGTTTTGAAAAATATATATCAACAAAACAATAATAGCAATAAACACCCCCCCCCCCCCCCCCCCCCCGGCACCCGTAACAACGCATATAACAAACCCCCCACCCCACCAAACCCAATAAACAACAAAATAAATTAACAATAAGCAAATTAACTTAAACACTATCCCCCTAAACCCCCCACCCCTTCCCCCCTCCCCCCGGGTTGGTGCTGCTGCTGACCTAGTACCTTATCGTTGAGCCAGAAAGTCGAGGAAAGGCTGCCACCTCCTAAAGAACCCTTGTACCGACCCCCTCGGGGCGAATTTGACCCTCTCCAGCTGAATGAATCCCGCCACGTCATTGATCCAAGTCTCCACGCTCGGAGGTCTCGCATCTTTCCACTGCGGCAAGATCCTCCGCCGGGCTACTAGGGACGCAAAGGCCAAGACATCAGCCTCTTTCGCCTCCAGCACTCCCGGCTCCACCCCAACCCCAAATATCACGAGTCCCCAGCCTGGCTTGACCCTGGATCCCACCACCCTCGACACCGTCCTCGCCACCCCGTTCCAGAACTCCTCCAGTGCCGGGCATGCCCAGAACATATGGGCATGGTTCGCTGGACTCCCCGAACACCTGACGCACCTGTCTTCGCCCCCAAAGAACCTACTCATCCTAGATCCGGACATGTGGGCCCGGTGCAGCACCTTGAACTGGATGAGACTAAGCCTCGCACATGAAGAGGAGGAGTTCACCCTCTCCAGGGCGTCCGCCCATGTCCCTTCCTCAATCTGCTCCCCCAGCTCCACCTCCCACTTAGCCTTCAGCTCCTCTACCGACGCCTCCTCCACCTCCTGCATCACCTGGTAGATGTCAGACACCTTCCCATCCCCGACCCACACCCCCGAAAGCACCCTATCACTTACCCCCCACAGGGGCAGCAAAGGGAACCCCTCCACCTGTCGCCTAGCAAACACCTTGACCTGAAGGTACCCGAACATATTCCCCGGTGGGAGCTCAAACTTCTCCTTCAGTTCACCAAGGCTCGCGAACCTCCCGTCGATAAACAGGTCTCCCAGCTTCCTAATTCCCGCCCTGTGCCACCCCAGGAACCCGCCATCCATGTTCCCTGGGACAAACCGGTGATTCCCCCGCAGCGGGGCCTCCACCGAGCCCCCCACTTCCGCCCTGTGTCGCCTCCACTGCCATCAAATTTTGAGGGTAGCCGCCACCACCGGGCTCATAGTGTGCCTCGAGCAGCAATGGAGCCGTTACCAGTGCCTTCAGGCTCGTGCCTCCACAGGATGCCATCTCCATCCGTTTCCATGCTGCCCCCTCCCCATCCATTACCCACTTACGTACCATCGAGACGTTAGCCGCCCAATAGTACCCAGAGAGGTTGGGCAGCGCCAGCCCCCTCTATCCCTGCCCCGCTCCAAAAAGACCCTCCTTACCCTCGGAGTCCCGTGCGCCCAAACAAATCCCAGAATGCTACTGTTCACCCTCCTAAAAAAGGCCCTTGGAACGAAAATGGGGAGGCACTGAAACAAAAACAAAAACCTCGGGAGCACCATCATTTTAACGGACTGTACTCTACCCGCCAACGACAACGGCAGCATGTCCCATCTTTTAAATTCCTCCTCCATCTGCTCCACCAACCTAGTAGAATTGAGCTTGTGCAGAGTCCCCCAGCTCCTAGCCACCTGAATACCCAGGTACCTAAAACTCCTCACTGCCCTCTTTAGCGGGAGCCTACCAATCCCCTCCTCCTGATCTCCCGGGTGTACGACAAACAGCTCACTCTTGCCCAGGTTCAATTTATATCCTGAGAAACTCCCGAACTCAGCAAGAATCTCCATCACCTCCGGCATTCCCCCCACCGGGTCTGCTACATACAACAGCAAGTCGTCCGCATACAGCGACACTCGGTGCTCCTCCCCACCTCGCACCAAACCCCTCCACCTCCTCGACTCCCTGAGAGCCATGGCGAGAGGCTCAATTGCCAGCGCAAAAAGCAAGGGGGACAGGGGGCACCCTTGCCTCGTCCCACGGTGGAGCCTGAAGTACTCGGACCTCCTCCCATTTGTCGCTACACTCGCCATCGGGGCCTCGTACAGCAACCTCACCCATTTAATAAACCCCACCCCAAACCCGAACCTCTCCAACACCTCCCACAAGTAACCCCACTCAACCCTGTCAAAGGCCTTCTCCGCATCCAATGCCACCACAATCTCCGCCTCTCCTTCTGCTGCCGGCATCATTATCACATTTAGCAGCCTTTGCACGTTAGTGTTCAGCTGCCTCCCCTTCACAAAACCCGTCTGATCTTCATGTACCACCCCCGGCACCCAGTCCTCTATTCTAGTGGCCAAGATCTTCGCCCGCAACTTGGCGTCTACATTCAGCAGTGAAATCGGCCTGTATGATCCGCACTGCAAGGGGTCTTTATCACGCTTCAGGATCAGGGAGATTAGCGCCCGAGACATCGTCGGGGGCAGGACACCTCCCTCCCATGCCTCGTTGAAGGTCCTAACCAACAGGGGGCCCAGCAGTTCAGCGTATTTCTTATAAAATTCAACCGGGAACCCATCCGGTCCCGGCGCCTTCCCCGACTGCATGTGGCCAATCCCACTGACCAGCTCCTCCAACTCGATCGGCGCTCCCAGTCCCTCCATCTGCTCCTCCTGCACCCTTGGAAATCGGAGCCTGTCCAAAAAACTCTCCATTCCCCCTCCCACCGCCGGCGGCTCCGACCGGTACAGTTCCCTATAGAAGTCCCTAAAGACCTCATTGACCTCTGCCCCCTGCCGCACCACATTCCCATCTTTATCCTTCACTCCACCAATCTCCCTAGCCGCGTCCCGCTTACGCCTTCTCTCCATACTCATAGACCGCTCCCTGCGCCTTCCTCCACTGTGTCTCCGCCTTTCTGGTGGTCAATAAATCAAACTTGGCCTGCAAGCTACGCCGCCCCTCCAGCATTCCCTCCTCCGGGGCCTCCGCGTACCTCCTATCCACACTCAACAGCTCCTCCACCAGTCTCTCCCTCTCCCTCCTCTCCCCCCTCTCCCTATGGGCTCGGATGGAGATCAGCTCCCCCCTAATCACTGCCTTCAGAGCCTCCCACACCATCCCCACCTGGACTTCCCAGTGTCATTGACCTCGAGGTACCTCTCGATACATCCCCGAACCCTCCTACACACCTCCTCATCAGCCAACAACCCCACGTCCAGACGCCAAAGCGGGCGCTGGTCCTGTACCTCCCCCATCTCCAGATCCGCCCAATGCGGAGCATGGTCCGAAATCGCAATAGCCAAATACTCGGCCTCCTCCACCCTCGGGACCAGTCCCCTACTCAAAACAAAGAAATCAATGCGGGAATAAACCCTGTGCACGTGGGAGAAAAAAGAGTACTCCCGAGCCCTCGGCCTCCCGAACCTCCAGGGATCCACTCCTCCCATCTGGTCCATAAACCCGCTCAATACCTTGGCCGCCGCCGGCCTCCTGCCTGTCCTTGAACTAGAACGATCCAGTAGGGGATCCAGCACCGTATTGAAGTCCCCCCCCATGATCAAGCTCCCCACCTCCAGGCCAGGAATGCGGCCCAACATACGCCTCATAAAACCAGCATCATCCCAATTTGGGGCGTACACATTAACCAACACCACCCTCTCCCCCTGCAGCTTACCGCTCGCCATCACATATCTGCCGCCACTATCAGCCACAACCTCAGACGCCTCAAACGCCACCCTCCTCCCCACCAGGATCGCCACCCCCCGGTTCTTCGAGTCGAGCCCTGAATGGAAAACCTGTCCCACCCACCCCTTCCTCAGACGGACCTGGTCCGCCACCTTCAGGTGGGTCTCCTGGAGCATAGCCATGTCCGCCTTCAGCCCCTTCAGATGCGAAAACACCCAGGCCCGCTTAACCGGCCCATTCAACCCCCCGCACGTTCCACGTAATCAGCCGGATCAGGGGGCACCCCGCCCCCCTCCCCCGTCGACTAGCCATAGCCCATCGACTGCTCGCCCCTGGCCAGCACCCATTCGGCCCGTTTCGCACGGCGATAGAACCTCACCCCGACCCCCCCGACCCGCACCAACTCCTCCCTGGCCAATCCAGCAGCAACCCGGTATTCCCCCCCCCCCCACCCAGGCTAGGACCGCTCCTAGCCGCAACGCTCCCTCCATAGTACTCCCGTGAGCCAGCTGACTTCTGCTGACCCCGGCAGCTCCCGCTCTAACTCCGACCCCTCCCGACATGAGGTCCCCCCTCCTCCCCTGCATCAGCTCCTTGGCACCGCTTCAGCGCGGGAAACCCGGTCTAATAACCATGCCCCTCGCCACCAGCTCCACCCCTTCGTACCGCAGCGCGGGAAACTAGAGAAAAGCCCGCGCTTTCACACTGCCCCACCCCACCAACGCAGCTCCCAAACCGCAGTCCCAAACCAACCACCAACTCCGTACAAACAAAGACACGGATCAACCACAAACCCCAGTACCCCACTTAGAACACAAAACCATAACCCACATTGTCCGAAAGCGAGAGAAAAAACAGAATCAAACAGAATAACCCGCTACAGCATAAACAATGATACAGAAATAGAAAAACTCCCAAAGCCCCCAATCTCTAGTTCGAGTCCACCTTTTCAGCCTGCACAAAGGCCCACGCTTCCTCCGGGGACTCAAAGTAGTGATGCCGGTCCTTGTAGGTGACCCACAGGCGCGCAGGCGGCAACATGCCGAACTTCACCTGCTTTCCATGGAGCACCGCCTTCGTCCGGTTAAACCCGGCTCTCCACTTGGCCACCTCTGCACTCCAGTCCTGGTAGATACGCACTACCAAATTCTCCCACTTACTACTCCTCACCTTCTTGGCCCATCGCAGAACACACTCCCAGTCACTGAACCGATGGAACCGCACCAGCACCGCCCGCGGGGGTTCATTCGCCTTAGGCCGCCTGGCCAGTACTCTGTGGGCCCCCTCCAGCTCCAGTGGCAGATGGAAGGATTCTGCCCCCACCAGCGAGTTCAACATCACGGCCACATAGGCCGGCAGGTCCGACCCCTCCAGCCCCACCTCGAGGCCCAGGATCCGCAGGTTCTTCCTCTGTGACTGAAGCTCCATCTCCTCGAACCGATCTTGCCACTTTTTATGAAGCGCCTCGTGTATCTCCACCTTCCCCACGAGGGCCGAAACCTCCTCCTCGCGCTCAGAGGCCTGCTGCTGCAACTCAAGTATCGCTGCACCCTGGGTTGTCTGGGTCTCCAGCAGCTTACTCGTCGTCACCTTCAGGGATTCCAACAACTCCCCTTTCAGCTCCGTGAAATAGTGCAGAAGGGCCGCCTGCTGCTCCTCCGCCCACTGCCTCCACTCCTCAGGGGCTCCACCGGCCGCCATTTTGTCCACCTTCCCCCGCTTTTCCAGGGGAGCTGCTGCCGTTTTTCTCCTCGCCCCACTTCGAGTCCGCACCATAAATCCCGGGGGGTTTTGCTCCAGACCCCTTTATCCACCGGGAATCGTCGAATCAGCGCCGTTTGGGGCCCTTAAAAGAGCCCACAAGTCCTATTAAAGCGGGAGCTGCCGAACGTGCGGCTTAGCTCCGCATAGCCCCAACCGGAAGTCCCTTCTCCAGTGCTTCATTAAACGCCCCCAACAGATGTGGTGCCAGGTGCGTCGCAAATTCCTTATAAAATTCCGTTGGGTACCCATTCGACCCAGGGGCCTTCCCTGACTTCATACCCCTGATACTATCCAGCACCTCCCTCAGCTCCAGGGGCTCCTCCACCTGGTGAAATTCAAGCTTGTCCAGGAACCACCCCATGTCCCCCTCCTCTCCTCCTGGGTCTGCCTCATAAAGTCCCTGGTAATACTCCCTAAATGCCTCATTTATTTTCCCTGGCTCCGACACCACATCCCCAGACGATAGTGACCTTTAAGGGGCGTCTTGAAAAATACATAAATAAGATGGGAATAAAGAGATTTGGGCCTTGAAAGTGTCGTAGGTGTTAGGTTAGGTGGGCAGCATGGTTGGCACAGGCTTGGAGGGCAGAAGGGCCATTCCTGTGCTGTACTTTTCTTTGTTCTTTGAACTATTCCTGACCTATTCTGCCCCACCTTCTCCAAACCCCTCTCCAGCTGTGTAATCCATCAAATTTCTGCCGTCTTCAGCTTTGAAGAAGTCATACAGACACCCCCATTCCTCACACCCCCATTCCAATCTTCAAATCACAGAGCTTTCAAATGTCTCAACCGCACAGACTTAGGAACTGTTCCTTCTCCTTTGAAACCTATCACTTTCACCTCGCCAAACTCTTCTTGCTCCAACTGCTGATCTTTTTAATCCCTTGTGAAGCTACAAGTTGTTTTTTTTTCTTTTTGTCCATTCTTTCCTTAGGAAAGGCAGAAGCTTACGATCAACACCACCAGCATAGTCTTTTGTGAATTCTGCAGTCAGATCAGACTTCCCTTTCCCACCCCCAACATTTTGGACACCAAAGGTCCAGAGGAGGTAAACAGACTGGTTTGGGGTATGGAAGCGATTTTTTAAATATCATGTCATAATTGAAGGGGTTTTGATGACCTTTCCACGCTCGCGCATTATTGTTTTTAAAGTTTGCATTCTGCCAGTGCAGCACACTTTTTAAAAGAAAAACTATTTCTCACAATTTGTGCACTTAGTGCTTTTGCTGCAACATGTCCTGGATGCTATATCAACAGATATTGAAGGGCAGGGCAGAAAATCCAAATTACTTGGAGAGCGAGACTGACCATACTAGGTTCACAATGACGGAAGAGGAACTCATTGAAGCAAGAGAGAAACTAACACAAAGGTAGGGGAGCAGAGATTGTGCAACATGCAGGGTGGGGTTTGATCTTTGCACTCAATTCTCCAACCAATCCTCATTGCCGAGTCAAGAATTGGTCCCAAATTCTTAGGGCGGAATTCTCCGCACTCACGACGGGGCGGAGAATAGTGGGTGGCGTAAATTTTTACCGCCACGCTGGTCCGACGCCCTCCCGCTATTCTCCCCCCCCCACGGCCGCCCCCCGACACGAATCGCTGCCCGCCGTTTTTTTACGGCGAGCAGCGATTCACCCCTGGCCGATGGGCCGATTTCCAAGGCCTTTACGACCGTTTATATGAACGTAAATCACACCTGGTCTGACCGTTCGTAAAAACGGGCCTCACGGTAGCATGGTGGTTAGCATCAATGCTTCACAGCTCCAGGGTCCCAGGTTCGATTCCCGGCTGGGTCACTGTCTGTGTGGAGTCTGCACGTCCTCCCCGTTTGTGCGTGGGTTTCCTCCGGGTGCTCCGGTTTCCTCCCACAGTCCAAAGATGTGCGGGTTAGGTGGATTGGCCATGCTAAATTGCCTGTAGTGTAAGGTTAATGGGGGAGATTGTTGGATTACGGGTATACGGGTTACGTGGGTTTAAGTAGGGTGATCATTGCTCGGCACAACATCGAGGGCCGAAGGGCCTGTTCTGTGCTGTACTGTTCTATGTTCTATGTTCTAAGTCCCGATCTGGGGAACCATGGCACCGATTGGCACGGCAGTACCACGGCCGTGCCAAGGGTGCCATGGGCCCACGATCGGTGGGCACCGATCACGGGCAGCGGGTACTTACCCCGCGCACTCTTTCTCCTTCCGCCGCCCCGCTGTATCCATTCGCGGGGCGGCTGAGGGGCATACCGGCCTGCGCATGCGCGAGTTTCACGCATATGCGTGATGCGTTGGAGTCGTCCAATCCGCGCATGATTGGCTGACGTCATCTGACGCGTCAGCCGTCGCTAACTCTGGCTAGCGGGCTTAACGAAATTCCCTTTCCCACCCCCAACATTTTGGACACCAAAGGTCCAGAGGAGGTAAAAAGACTGGTTTGGGGTATGGAAGCGATTTTTAAAATATTATGTCATAATTGAAGGCGATGCTAGCCCCGACCGGGGAGCAGAATCGGTTCCCGGTCGGGGGGGGCGGAGGCTGGCGTCAAACCCGCCCGTTTTTGACGCCAGCTTCCCGAGTCTTCGTGACTCGGGAGAATCGCGCCCTTAAAGTCTCCTTGATGAAGTTTTAACTTGTTTTTATAACAGCCATTATCATTTTTTTTTTTGTTCATGGGCCAGCATTGCCCATCCCTTTTTTTAAATAAATCTTTTTATTGGTGTTTTCAAGAAGTATAAATAATTTTGTACGTTGCTGGGTGTGTTCATTCACTGTACAGTACAGAAAGGTTTGTCTCTTCCTTCCCTTGAGTTTTCCTATATAGAGTCTGCCGCCCTCTGGCTCGGCATGCGGTCCCTCCTGCCCCCCCCCTTAGTCCGCCCCTCCCTGCCCCTCCCTGCCCCCTACAGCCCACCCCCACTTCTGTCCCCCCTCGTTGGTCTAGGGGTGTGTTTCCCCCCTTCCCCCCCTCTTTCTTTTCTTCCCCCGTCGGCTTCCGCCATGTTTTCTCTGTGGTTTGGAGGGGGAGCTTTGCCCCTCCCTCCCATGTTGTCTCTTTTATGCCTCTCCAGCCCTTTCCCCTGTTCCCTCACCCCTCCCTTGGGGTTGCGCGTTCTTATGCTTCCCCCTTCTCTTTTCTTCTTCCACTCTCTTTTCTTTCTAACTTTCCCGTTTCCCTATCTATTCATTGTTGCTGGCCTCGAGCAGGCCGACGAACTGTCCCCATGCATTTAGGAAGCCTTCCTCCGACCCTCGGATGGCATATTTAATCTTCTCCAGGTGGAGAAATTCCGAAAGGTCAGCAAGCCAGTCTGCAGCTGTGGGTGGCACTGCTGATCGCCAGCCGAGCAGGATTCTCCGGCGTGCGATTAGGGAAGCAAAAGCTAGATTTGCGGCCCTCTTCCCCATGTGTAGCTCTGGCTGCTCCTTTGCAGTTTCTGCTTTGGAATTTTACAAAGAATTTACAGTGCAGAAGGAGGCCATTCGGCCCATCGAGTCTGCACTGGCCCTTGGAAAGAACACCCCCTTTAAGCCCAGACCTTCACCCTATCCCTGTAGCCCCATAACCCAGTAACACCACCCAACCTTTTTTGCCACTAAGGGTAATTTATCATGGCCAATCCACCTAACCTGCACATCTTTGGACTGTGGGAGGTAACCGGAGCACTCGGAGGAAATCCATGCAGACACGAGGAGAACGTGCAGACGCCGCACAGACAGTGACCCAAGCCAGGAATCGAACCTGGAACCTTGGAGCTGTGAAGCAACTGTGCTAACCACCCTGGAGCCGTGAAGCAACTGTGCTAACCACTGTGCTATTGTGCTGCCCAACTGTGCTTCCCCCACCCCCCCCCCACCCCTCCCCCAACACACACACATACACAAATGCCATGGTTTAGCTGTCTATGTTTGGAAGAAGGCCTTGGGGATGAAGAGCGGCATGGATCTAAATAGGAAGAGGAACCTTGGCAGTACGTTCATTTTGATACCCAAAAAAGACAAAGACCTGATGGAATGCAGATCATATAGACGCATTTTGCTGCCGAATGCAGTTGCGAAAATACTCGCAAAGGTCCTGGCCAAAAGGTTGGAAAGCTGCGTACTAGAGGTGGTCGCGGGGTACCAAACGGGCTTTGTCAAGGGTAGGCAACTCACTGCGAACAGCAGGCAGCTGCTGAATGCAATAACGAACCTCCCGGGGAGAGAACACCAGAGGTGATTGCCAACGAGTCTGGGGACATGTCCCTTAGGTGTGGGGCCAGGGCTGGCGCGAACTTTTTGTAGAAGTCCGTGGGGAACCCGTCGGTTCTCGGTACCTTTCCCGCCTGCATGGAGCCGATGCTCTCCATGATTTCTCCCAGATCTATTGTCTTACCTCACAACTGGTATTTCTAGTCCATCGAGGAACTGTTTCATCCCCATTTCCCCATCGGGGGGTTCGGAGGTGTACAGCCATCGGTAGAAGGTCTCGAATCCATGGTCGACCTCTTTTGGTTCTGCTACCAGTCCGCCTCTGCTATTCTTTACTGTGCTATTTCCCTGGTGGCTGCCTGCTTTCTCAGCTGGTGAGCCAGTAGGCGGCCAGCCTTGTTCCCATGTTTGTAGAAGGTCCCCTTTCTCTGGCGGAGTTGATACACTGCTTTGCTGGTGGATAGCAGGTTAAAGTCCATTTGTAGATTTTTCCTCTCCACCAGCAGCTCTACGGTCAGGGTCTCGGAGTACTTTATGTCGACCTCCAGAATGGAGTTAACCAGCTGCTGACTGGCCGCCCTCTCTTCCCTATCTCTGCTTGCCTTTTAGACTATAATCTCTCTTCTGATCATGGCCTTCAGTGCTTCCCAAAATGTGTACGGTGAGACGTCCCCGTTTTGGTTGTTACTAATGTAATCACCTATGGTCCGAGATGTTTTCTGACAGAAGGCTTTGTCGGCCAGGAGGTTGCTGTCCAGCCTCCATGTGAGGCGCTGGGCACGGCCCGTCTCCAACCTCACATCCATGTAATGTGGAGCGTGGTCAGAGATGACGATTGCGGAATTCCACTCCTATAATTCCTGGAAGCATCAGTTTCCCACTGCAGAAAAGTCGACGCAGGTGCGTGCCTTGTACACTTGCGAAAAGTACGAGATCCCCTTTTCTCACGGGTGTATGAAACTGTGTCATCCCAATTGGGAGTGTACACATTTACCAGCACCACCAGTGGCCCTTCCAGGACACCGCTGACTATTACGCACCATCCCACTGCGTCCGTAACAGTCCTGGTCTCAGTAAATCTCGTCCTCTTGCTGATCAGTATGGCTACTCCCCTACCCCTCGCTTGTACGGTGGCTCCCCTCCCTGTGCTGATGTAGTCCTGGCCCCGTTCTGCCTACCTCGCCCCCCTACCTCGTCCCCCTACCTTCTTCCCCTATTCTTGCTCCCTTCTCCCTGTTTCCCATCTTCAAACTGAAAAGGAAAGCAAAAACAAAAACGAGGCAACATAGTCTCGCGCGACCACATAACAGTCCTTGTTTTCGGTCCATCCTCCACTTTCATTCCCTTTCTTCTTCTTTCACCGCTGCCACGTCTGTTCTCCCCCCAGGTTGTTCTTCTTTATGAACTCGTCGGCCTCCGCCGGGGTGCCGAAGTAGTGTTCTTTCCCCTGGTACATCAACCAGAATAGCGTGCCAAATCTCACCCCTTTTGAGAAAGGGTCATCTGGACTCGAAACGTTAGCTCTTATCTCTTCCGACAGATGCTGCCAGACCTGCAGAGATTTTCCAGCATTTTCTCTTTGGTTTCAGATTCCAGCATCCGCAGTAATTTGCTTTTATCTCACCCCTTTTTTGTAGAGCGCCGGTTTCGCTCTGTTAAATTTGGTCCTCTTTTTGCCAGGTCCGCCCCAATGTCTTGATAGACACTGATTCTGTGCCCTTTCCAAAAGCACGACTTTGTTTGTCGGGCCCACCTCAGGATCTTTTCCCGGTACTGGTATCGGTGGAGCTTTTTGATTATTGCTCTCGGCTGCTCCCCAGTTTTCGGTTTAGGCCTGAACAACCGGTGTGCTCTCTCGAGTTCTGGGGGGTTTGGACGCTTCCTTCCCAACTAAGTTGCCCAGCATTTGGGCGATGTAGCCCAGGGGCTGGTTTAGCTCACTCGGCTAAATCGCTGGCTTTTAAAGCAGACCAAGCAGGTCAGCAGCACTGTTCGATTCCCATACCAGCCTCCCCGGACAGGCGCCGGAATGTGGCGACTAGGGGATTTTCACAGTAACTTCATTGAAGCCTACTCGTGACAATAAGCGATTTTAATTTTAATTTAATTAATTAGTCCCTTCCCTCAATTCCCTCTGGCAGTCCCACGATGCGGACATTTTGGCGCCTGGACCTGTTCTCTTGGTCCTTGACCTTCCCCATTACCTTCCCCTGGGCTGCTACCAACCTCTTCACCTCGGCCTACAGACCCACAATCCTGTTGCTCTGTCAACACCTTCTCCCATGTCCAGGATCGGCTTCTCCTGGGCTTCCACCTTCTGTCCCAGGCCTTCTATCGAGCGCTGAAGGGTGGCTATCGCTTCCGTCACCACTTCCTTCACCACCACCTGGAACTTCTTCATAGCGGGCAGTTCCTTTTTTTAAACGCTCCTCCATCCGTTCACCTGTGAAGGGGGGTGGGGGATGTCATCCGATTCTGCTCCGCCATTCGGATCACCGATCTTCCCCTCTCCTGGTTCGCCTGGGCCTCCGCCTCACCTCATGGGGCCACTGTTCCGTCTGCCCGTAGCTCCTGCCCCTTTCCTCCGCTTCTGTCTCTGCCTTCTCGACATCCCTTCGAACTGCTGTATGCCGGCATCTTCTTTCCCCCCCTCATCGCTGTTCATGCCTTTTATATTTGGAGGAGTTTTAGGTGGCTGTTTGGACCAAAAACTCAAAGAAATTCACTGTGTTGTCCGACTGGGAGGAGAGCCATCGGATGTGCATCTGCTCAACACATCGCTGCCACCAAGTCCCAGCATTGCACATCCCTAATTTCCCCTTGAACTGAGTGACTTACTCGGCCACTTCAGAAAGCATATAAGAGTCAATCACTTTACTGTGGATCAAGAGTAACATGCAGGCCAGACAAGACGGGTAGATTTCCTCCCCTAAAGGACATTCACCACAATAGTTTCAGAATTCCAAATTTTCGTTGAATTCAAATTTCACCACCTGCCCTATTGGGATTCGAACCTGGGTCCCGAGCGCATTACCTTGGGTCTATGGATAACTAGTCCAGTGACAATACCACTATGTCACCAGCTTCCTTTAGTTAACAATTAAATAAATAACTTGCGTAATAGTTTCATGACATCCTGGAACACCTCATAGCCAATGGGGTACTTATGAAGTGAATTCAAAGTAGGGAAACACAGCAACCAATTCCCACACAGTGAGCTTCAACAAACACCAATGAGACCAGCTCATCTGTGATTGTTTTTAAAAATTTGTCAAAAGGACAGTGGTCGAACACCACTGTTTGTCTTCAAATAATGCTTTGCGACTTTGAATGCTCACCTGGGAGAGCAGGAAGGCTTTGGTTTAACATCTCAAATATTCTGTCAGCATGTCAGAAGGGTCAGCCTGGATTAAGTGCTGACGCCTCTGGAGTGGGACTTGAACCCTCAACCCTCTGGCTGATAAACAAGAACCAAGTCTAGTTGCTCTTGCGGAGACATTTTATAGTTTTCCAACTGGACTATTTGAGATTCTTAAATGTTTTTGGGGGGGGTTACTACCTGTGAACCCTCATGAGTAGATTTACTTTAACATTACTGGGTACGGTGGCGTTCTGATAACATTATTGGGAGTAGTCCAGAGAATTATTCTGAGTCTTGAGTTCAAATCCCACCTGTGACAATATGTATATTATAAGAATAATGATGGGTTAACAATTTACTGTAACTGCATCCAACCACTAGATGGCGATCGAGTGCATACACGTGGATTACGTGATACTTTTGATTCGGGGAAAAGGTTGTTAGACGAGATAGGGAATAGTCGTGTTATCAGGAACTCTGTAGTTAGAATCATAGTTTTGGTCAATCTGTTATCTTTTATACCTTAGCAGGCAAGTCAAATCTATTTAATTGTAGTGTTAATAAATTAGCTTTGTTCAATACCTTGCTTGTTTTTTTTTTGCGAGACGCTACACTTCGAAGCCATCCTCATTCAGAAATCAAAGAACAACACACCACCATGGCAACTGGGGGAATTTAAATTCAGTTAATCGGAAAATATGGAATAGAAATCTAGTATCAGTAGTGGTGAGCATGAAATGACAGGATTGTTATAAAAACTCATTGAGCTTACCAATGTACTTTAGGGAAGGAAATCTGCCATCCTTACCTGGTCTGGCTGATGTGTGATTACAAACCGACAGCAACATAATTGGGTTTTAACATGTCTCTGAAATGGTGGGCCAATCTCTCAGTTGTGATCTGGAAGGTAGTTCATCACCTCCTTGTCAACGGCAATTCGAGATGGGTAATAAATGCTGACCTAGCCAATGATGTCCACATTCCGTGGATTAATTTATTTTTAAACCATTTTCCCTGCCACATTCAGAGAAGGTGTATATTAACATTTCCTATCTTGCCCAACACAAGAGTTGATGAGGTATGTTACTGTGGAAGGGAAATTAACATAAACCAACTTTGAAGCATGCTGGGAAATGCTTGACTATAGTTCAACACTGTTTTTGAATGAAAATAAGTAGGTCAGGCAACATAATTGAAATACTGCCGAAAAATTCTGCTTTCGGCCTTATGAAAACACATTGTCCTCTGAAAGATAACAAAATGTGTACTCGAGTTGTTTTTAGCCAAGGGCAAGAACATAAGTACTACCTATTTCAGCTTGCGTACTTTCCAAGGTCTATTTAATAGAAACATGGCTGTTAGTTCAGACTATAAAGATATGCATTCTTCAATCGAATCTCAGAGTGCAGTGCACTGGCTTTTGCAGCTGGATCACTCTCTCTCCGCAAATATATTTGTGTAAATAAATTTCCTTAAATCGAACCTCGAGTAATTTGTCTTTATTATGATTTCCACGACAGTTACATAGATACGTAGCAGATAGGAGCAGAAGGAGGCCTTTTGGTCTTTCAAGTCTGCTGCATCATTTATCACGACCTTGGCTGATCATCCAACTCAATAGCCTAATCCTGCTTTCTCCCCATAGCCTTTGATCCCATTCTCCCCAAGTGCTATATCGCAGTCGGTGGGGGTTATGGGTCACCCTGGAGCAGACGGGCAGGGAAAGGGATCGGGAAAACACAGTAAAGAAATTTCTCCTCATCTCTGTCTGAAATGCTTGACCCCTTATCCTCAGACTGTGACCCCTGGTTCTGAACACATCCACCATCAGGAAGATCCTTCCTGCATCTACCCTGTCCAGTCCTGTTAGAACTTTGTAGGTTTCTATGAGATCCCCCCTCATTCTTCTGAACCCCAGCGAATACAATCTTTCTTCATACATCAGTCCCGCCATCCCAGGAATCAGTCTGGTAAACCTTCACTGCGCTCACTCTATAGCAAGAACATATTTTCTCAGATAAGGAGATCAAAACTGCACACATTATTCCAGGTGTGCCCTTATCAAGGCCCTGTATAATTGCAGCAAGTCATCGCTGTTCCTATACTCTAAACCTCTCGCAATGAAGGCCAGCATACCATTAGCCTTTACCACCTGCTGTCCTGCCTGTTTACCTTCAGTGACTGGCATATGAAGACACACGGGTCTCTTGCACATTCCTCTCCTAACTTATGGCCATTCAGATAATCGTCTGCCTTTTTGTTTTTGCTACCGAAGTGGATAACCTCGCATTTATCCAAATTATACGGCATCTGCCGTTCATTTGCCCACTGACTCAACTTGTCCAAATCACACTGAAGGATCTCTGAATCCTCCTCACAGCCCACCCTCCCACAGAACTTGGTGTCATCTGCAAAACTTTGGAGATAAAACATTTTGTTCCCTCGTTCAAATCATTAATATATATTGTGAATAGCTGGGGTCCTAGCTATCCTAGTGATCCCTGCGATACCACACTAGTATCGCACTAGGGGGGATCTCATAGAAACCTACAAAATTCTAACAGCACGATAGCATAGTGGTTAGCACAATTGCTTCACAGCTCCAGGGTCCCAGGTTCGATTCCCGGCTGGGCCACTGTCTGTGCGGAGTCTGCACGATCTCCCCGTGTGTGCGTGGGTTTTCTCCAGGTGCTCCGGTTTCCTCCCACAGTCCAAGGATGTGCAGGTTAGGTGGATTGGCCATGCCAAATTACCCTTAGTGTTCAAAATTGCCCTTAATGTTGGTTGAGTGGGGTTACTGGGTTATGGGGATAGGGTGGTGTGGGCTTGGGTAGAGTGCTCTTTCCAAGAGCCGGTGCAGACTCGATGGGCCGAATGGCCTCCTTCTGCACTGTAAATTCTATAATAGTCACTGCCTGCCAATTTGAAAAAGACCCATTCATTTCTACTCTTTGTTTCCAGTCTGCCACCAGTTTTCTTTTCATCTCAATACACTACCCCTAATTCCAGGCATTTTAATTTTACACGCTAATCTCTTCTGTGGGACTTTGTCAAAACCCTTTTGAAAGTCCAAATATATCACATCCACTTGCTCCCCCTCATCAAATCTAATTGTCATATCCTCAAATAAATCCAGTCCGATCCTGCCACAGTGCTCTGCTATAAAATCACCTGAGGAAGGAGCAGTGCTCCAAAAGTGAGCAATTCGAAATAAAATCTTTGACAATGGATTTTAGAATTTTCCCCACAATCCACATCAGGCTTCCTGGTCTATAATTCCCTGTTTTCTCTCTATCTCCCTTTTTAAATAGTGGAATTAGATTAGCTTTCCCTCCAATCTGCAGGAACTGTTCCAGATTCTACAGAATCCTGGAAAATGATCACCAATGCATCCACGATTTCGAGAGCCATTTCCTTAAGTACGCTGGGATATAGATTATCAGGCCCTGAGGATTTATCCACCTTTAATCCCATCAATTTCCCCAACACCATTTCTCTACTAACATTGATCTCCTTCAGTTCTTCTCCTCACTAAACCCTGTGTTCCCCAACATTTCTGGTATCTTATCTGTGAAGACAGAACCAAAGTATGTGTTTGGTTGCTCAGCCATTTCTTTGTCCCCTATTATACATTCCCATTTCTCACTAAGGGACCTACATTTGTCGTCATCAATCTTTTTCTCTTCATGTACCTGTAGAAACATTTACAGTCAGTTTTTATATTTCCAGTGAGCTTACTCTCGTCCTCTATTTTCCCCCTTCTTTTTTCAAAAATAAATTTAGAATACCCAATTCGCTTTTTTTCCAATTTAGGGGCAATTTAGCGTGGCCAATCCACCTACCCTGCACATGTTTGGGTTATGGGATGAGACCCATGCAAACATGGGAGAATGTGCAAACTCCACACGGACCTACAGCCGGGATTGAACCTGGAACCTCGGTGCTGTGAGGCAGCAGTGCTAACCACTGTGCCACCGTACTGCCCTCAGTTTTCCCTTTCTTAATCAATCCTTTAGTCCTTCTTTGCTGAATTCAAAGCTGCTCCCAATCCTCAGACCTGTGTTTCTTGGCCAATTTGTATGCATCTTCCTTGGATCGAGCGCTATCTCCAATTTCCCTTATCGGCCACAGATTGGCCACCTTTCCCCTTTTATTTTTGTGTCAGACAGGAATAAACAATTGTTGCAGATTCCCCATGCACTGCTACTTGAGCGTTTGCCTTTGCCTATCAGCTGTCATCCTTTTAAGTCATGATGTGGAGATGCCGGCGTTGGACTGGGGTGAGCACAGTAAGAAGTCTTACAACACCAGGTTAAAGTCCAACAGGTTTGTTTCAAACACAAGCTTTCGGAGCACGGCTCCTTCTTCACCTGAAGAAGGAGCCGTGCTCCGAAAGCTCGTGTTTGAAACAAACCTGTTGGACTTTAACCTGGTGTTGTAAGACTTCTTACTATCCTTTTAAGTAACATTCCTCACTCGGTCATAGCCAACTCAAGCCTCATATCAATGTAGTTTCCTTGTTAAGATTCAGGACACGAGTCTCAGAATCAACTACTTCACTCTCTTTCATATTACGGTTGCTCATCCCTAAGGGTCTTGCACAACTAGATTGCCAATGATTCTGTCTAACATTATCAACACCTTTAATCACTTTGAACACCTCAATTGGGTGATTCCTTAATCTCCTTAAACTCGGGAGAATACAGGTCTAGTCTGTGCAAACTGTGTTTATATTTTAGCCCTTCTAGCAGCATCACCTCCTCCAAGACCAATGTATTCTTCCAGAGATGGGGTGTGGTGTTAGCTTTGAAGGTAAAACATTGATTCTGTACTGACCTTTCTCTGAATTTTCATCACTTAACGCAAACAAATGCGTGGTGCAGTAATCAATAAGAAACAGCCCACTGCTGGCAGGTTGAGTTATACATAGAATATAGAACAGTACAGCACAGAACAGGCCCTTCGGCCCTCGATGTTGTGCCGAGCAATGATCACCCTACTCAAACCCACGTATCCACCCTATACCCGTAACCCAACAACCCCCCCCCCCCCCTTAACCTTACTTTTTAGGACACTACGGGCAATTTAGCATGGCCAATCCACCTAACCCGCACATCTTTGGACTGTGGGAGGAAACCGGAGCACCCGGAGGAAACCCACGCAAACACGGGGAGGACGTGCAGACTCCGCACAGACAGTGACCCAGCCGGGAACCGAACCTGGGACCCTGGAGCTGTGAAGCATTCATGCTAACCACCATGCTACCGTGCTGCCCACTATCTTAAGTGGACACCCTGGGCGGGACTCTCCGCCCCGCCGTGCCACATTTCTGCCCCGACCTGCCGGCGGGATTCTCCGTTACGCCGGCCGGTCAATGGGGTTTCCCATTGTGGGGCAGCCCCTCGCCGTCGGGAAACCCCCGGGTGCCGGCATAACGGAGAATCCTGCTGGCGGAGAATCCCTGCCCCTACCTTTTTATCAAGGTATTTGAAGGTTTTTCTTGAACAGTCAGTAATTTGTTGTACCTTCTATCAATTCTTTGCAGGGCAAAAAATACAGAAGTGCTGATGTACATGAGCTATGTGGTATACGGAGACAAAGTCACTTTCAGTAGGTAACATTTAATATATTTAATTAAAAGACATCCGGCAAGAAAAGATGATGAGCTCTGATATTGGTGGAGAGGGTGTGGATGCGGACACTTAACTGAGTCGACCTAACAACCATCTGTTTGCGATTGCGACCAAACCTGTTCAAAACAGGATACTTACTGCCCCTTCAGACAAAGTGGGGGGCCGACCAAGTGTGGTCACACTTGCTCAAAGAACAGCAAAGTTCATCAGCTGAAAAGCACGGAAGTTAAGCTAAACCTTTATAACATGTTGGTTAAGCCCCAGCTGGAGTTTTGGGCCCCTTTCCTTTTCAGGCCTACCTACAGTCTTATTGCACCCAACCTGGTGGTGTGACAAGGCCGATGAATCTTGCAAGATTTCTCAACCCTTGAGAATTCTCGCGACGATTCACCCGAATCTTGCAAGGTGGCAAGATCCAGATCTACATATATAAGTGAGCTGTACGGCTCATTTAAATACACTTGCGTCATATTTTCCCAGGGCCCGGGAACTAACAGCCTCACCATCGATGCCTGAACCATTTAGTAAAGGTGCCATTTAGTATTGGTCCACACAATTTTGGACCAGGCATAACGGCACCTGGGCAGTCTCCCAGGCCTTTGGAGACCCCTGGGTGGTCAGGAACAGGTCAGGGTGGCCCTGTTGCTCTCCCTTTGGCACCCAAGCACCTTGGCACTGCCACTGCCAGCTTGGCACTGACTGAGTGGCACTGCGAGGCTGGCAGGGGCATTGCCAGGGTGCCATGGTGGCACTGCCAGGAATCTGGGCCTGAGGGGGACCATGCCAATGAAAGGGGGGATGAGGGGGGTATGAAGGGTTGGGAGGTGAAGGGCAGTTATGAAGGGGCCTAATAAAGGTTGGGGAGTGAAGGTTGGCAATTCCTGAAGGGGTGGAGGGCCCAAACAGGGGGATGAGGAGGCCTGAAAAGGTAGGGGGCCCTCAGCGACGCGATAGCAGGATATCCTCACATAGGGGGGTGGGGGTTATGCCCATGTGTGCAGAGTGTGACATTGCACATGGATGGGAGGCATAGGGGACCCTCAAATTCACTTAAAGATCGGGGCACCCTTTCAAGAAGGAGCTGGTTTTTCTGACGAATTCAACTCCCCAGTGTTGAAAACATTTCTAAGTGTGATCTTGACTGGGGAGAAACTCCCAAAGGCCCAGAAAAATGACCGAAGTGTGGCTGAATAGCAGTTTGGATCTCACCCAAAAAGCTGGTGACAAACACCCCATCAAACCTGCCCAAAATGACACTTTGGGCGCCATCTTCCAGCCTCGTTACACTCGCGCTCAAGCATAACGAGGCAAGTGAATAGTGGGAGAGGCCAAAAACAGGAACAATGCCGGGTGCCAAACAGTTTGCGATTCAAATGGCCAGCTCCCATCAGTGAAATTGGAATCTTGCCGTAGCGTGGCGAGAAACCAATAAAAAACTCAAGCGGGTTGCCCCCTGCCACGCCAAGGCACACGACGGAGAAGCTGACCTTCATTCCAACAGGAACCGCCTTCGGGCGATCAGCGAGGTGAAGGCTAGGACATCTGACTCCACATCCGCTTCCAACCCCGGCTGGTCTGAACCCCTCCGGTTTTGGACAGGACCACAACATATGAACGTGATTTGCGGGCTCCTCCCATAACGTTCACAAACATCCTCCACTCCCTCAAAGAGTCAGCTCATCCTTGTCCTCGTGCAGTGTGCCCTATACACCACCTTCAACTGTATCAGTTCCAACCTCATGCATGAGGTTGAGGCATTCACTCTCCGGAGCACCTCACACCACGACCCCTCCTCCATGCCCTCCCTCAACTGGGCTGAATTCAGGACCAGGAAATTAGTTGCAATGCTCTTCAGGTTAACAAGGCTATAAATAAAGCATAGCGAGCACAAGGCTTTATTCCTAGAGGGATAGAATTTAAAAGTAGACAAGTTGTACTAAATCTGTGTTGAGCCTTGGTTAGAGCACAGTTAAAGTTAGAGCATATTTCCCATGTAATCCTATGCAATTCTGTTCACCATATGATGAAGAGGACATGGAGGTGCAGAAGATGATATCAGTAATGTGTGGATGTACGCATCAGGAAAGGATTGACAGGCTGGGTACCATTTCCTGAAAAGAAGAGGCTGAGGGGGTTATCCAATAAAGGTGTTTAAAATTCTGAGAGAGTGAATACCGAGAGAATGTTTCCTCTCATGGGGAAGGACACAACTAGAGGCCGTCAATAAGAGGTTGTCAACTAGAAATCCAATCGGGAATTCAGAAGAAATTTCTTCACCCAAAGAGTGGTGAGATTGTCGAACTCGCAACCACAGAGGGTGCCTGAAGTAATGTATTTAAGGGGCAGCTTCGCAAGCAAATGAGAGAGAAGGGTTACAACGATAGATTTTAGATTTAGATGAGGGACAGGAACAGACGCTAATGAAGTATGAGTGCCAATGTAGACTGGTTGCGCCAAATGGCCAGTTTCAGTGCCACATATCCAATGTAACCGTGTGTAATATTGGAACACCAAACGGATCTGAACCCATGAGTGAACCAGCCTATTACTCGGCGATGAGCTGGATGGCACATAGTACCGTACCAACTGAAGTTCTCATGTCAGCAACTAGGGCCAAAAAAAGATTCTGTGATGACAAAATTAGACTTTCCATTTCACGCATTTGTGCCAGATATTTTTCCTTTGCTAAAATGCTCATCCGCCAACTGGAAAAGCAGATGGGACGATGTAAAATTAGGTTTAATCGATGCCTCAATGGGCTAAATTGCCCATTGGCGGACGCACATCCGACTCTCGTACACACCTTCCGACCCAAATAGTGTGCAGCTCAATGATGACCTAGACACAATGATGTGTGGATACATGCCCGATGTCTTCTCGCCCAATTCCACCCATTTCCAGGTCGAGCGCCCACCCAAACAACATAAAATTCTGGTCATTATATTTGGCCCATTCGTTCATTCTGCTTTGATAGAGAGACATCCAGACTTGAAACGTGAACTCCCTTCTCTTTCCACAGATGCTATCAGACCTGCTGAGATTGTCCAGTGTTTTCTGTTTTGTTTCCGATTCCAACAGCTGTAGTAATTTGTTTTTGTTGTTTATTTTGTGTTTATTTCAGCTCACTTAAAGACCATCTCATACAGACTGTCATCGGAATACTGTAAGAAACAAGGTTGGACGTTAAGACCATTGCCTGTCCTTACGAAACCTGAAGATCTCTCAATTTTCATTCCCAGTGCGGAATCCTACAAAGAACCCAAGGTGAGGCAGGTTTCTCTAACCACTTCATTCAAATTGAAAACCATTGGTGCTCCCAGCTCCTACATCCCAATTGTTCGAACTTGGGGTACCACTGTTGTCTCTAAGAAGGATGTGGATTCAAACACCTCCGCTCTTGAGGGACCTGATTGCAGCAGCTTAACAACCCTTCTCTGCCCAAATTCAGGCATATGGGGGATGCAGGGAACAGTCTTTGCACCTGAAGTACGGGCCTGAGTCATAGCTAATGGTGAGCTCTGGACCTCATTATAATGGAACCCAGGGCAGCACGGTGGCACAGTGGTTAGCATTGGTGCTTCACGGTGCCGAGGACCTGGTTCGATCCCGGCCCCGGGCCACTGCCCATATGGAGTTTGCACGTTCTCCCCATTTCTGTGTGGGTCTCACCCCACAACCCAAAAAGATGTGCAGGGTAGGTGAATTGACCAAGCTAAATTGCCCCTTAATTGGAAAAAAATAATTGGGTACTTTAAATTTTCAACAACAATTTTTTTAAAAATTGAACCGGCAAGCTGTTGACACCTAAGGGCATCCGCAGACAGCCTGTTAGAGATGTTGCTTTACAGGTGGGGATTGGGGGAGGGGGGGGGCTGTAAATAAATCCAGAAAAGCAATTGGGATGGTCAGAATTTCATCACACAGAATTCCATTGCACAATGTGAATGTGGTGATATGCCTGTAAGCAATATCTAGATGGATGCTATGCAACCTCCAACCAGCAGCTGGCGGTGCAGATGCACCATGCGGTCTCAAGACTGTGGTCATGTGACGATGGACTTCCATCTCAAGAGAGACACATCTGGCCATCACCAGATGGTTATGAGATGGTAGTAAGATATACAGGTGAACAGTCGTGCTAGGTATAGTTCCAGAAGAGTACAAAGGAACTTCATGATAACTTGCACTTAACAGATCGCTATCTTACCACGGGTGATTCAATAAAGATCCTGGTTTGGACAAGTCTCCTTGTTTGGTGGATCCCTTAGCATGGCATAGAACATCAAATACAGCGTGGTACCACGAGTGCTGAAGATTTTTTAAAAACGATGGCAGTGACAACATTGGGCATTCGGCTGAGACCGATCTGGTGAACTGCAACCTGAGGCGACTCAATGCTCTAAAAGAGGATGGACCTAATAAGGGGGCCCCTCCAGCTCTGGTTCATGGTTAACATAGAAAAGAAATTGGCGCTTCTTTAAGCAGCAATTCCGACTCTACCTTTTAGCTCTAGGCACAGCCTGAAGACAGGTTTCTTGCATTGCTGTTAGCGGCAGTAGGTCTTCAGGCAGCAGAACTATATAATACCTTTGCCAGAACAGAAGCTATGATGAAGCATTAAAATACTTTGAACGGTACTGTTCAATTAAAAATGGCAAAGCATGTGAACGTAATATAGTTAGTACGTGTACCCAGAAAGACGGACTTCAATCAGACCGCCACACTGAAATGTGTCTTGTGTCGTGTGAAACACTGCCCTTTGCTCACTTAATTTTGGTGCCAACTCAGAGGAAGATGCCAGCGTCATTATTGCTGTGACGCACATCATTAAGAAATGTGGTCTCGATGCGGATGGCCGTTTTGGGTGACAAGCCCCTTCCGCCATCTTGTGCCAGAAGTGTGGCACTCAACATGGCCCAGGCAGCACGGTGGCCTAGTGGTTAGCACAACCGCCTCACGGCGCTGAGGTCCCAGGTTCGATCCCGGCTCTGGGTCACTGTCCGTGTGGAGTTTGCACATTCTCACCGTGTCTGCGTGGGTTTCGCCCCCACAACCCAAAAATGTGCAGAGTAGGTGGATTGGCCACGCTAAATTGCCCCTTAATTGGAAAAAATAATTGGGTAATCTAAATTTTTTTTTAAAACATGGGCGACGGAAATGTCCGGCCTTTGAAAGAGTTTGCTTCAGACTCAGCCATGTTGGCCATTTGGTGAAACAGTGCTCCATGCGTTCTTCAGAGGTCCACAGTAGATCACTCGACCAATCGTGGTCGGTAAATGCAGCTAATGAGATGCCCCTTAGTGACTTGTTCTTCGTGGATTCGATCTCAGCCACAGGCACTTTGAATCCAACACTAAGCGAGACGGACATTTTGGTGACCGACTGCAATGATAGTCATAGCCCTGCTGACACCATCGAAAACAGATGGACCATTCCAGTGTGGTTAAATGAGACGATGGTGAAGTGTAAACTTGGCACAGGAACAAAAGCAAACCTCCTCAGTTTGCGTGATCTGCACGGTTTGCGGGTGATGCCAACAGTTGCAACCCGGCCAAGGACGCTACTCGACTACAGTGGAAATGAGTTTGAGACAATGGGGGGAATGTGACCTGGAAGAGTTGGGTGCACAATAAAAGACATTTTGTGCCATTCTCGATTGTGAACACAAATCATGAGTCCATCCTAGGAGCAGATGTGTGTGAATCCCTGAATTTGGTTGAGCGACTGTGTATCCCAGAGGGCGGCTGTCCAGCTGAATACTTCAGATCCTTGCAAGATGATAGAATGTGCACGGTTTATGAGGATGCGGCAGAAATCCGGGGGGGGGGGGGGGACAACAATTCAGACGAGGAGACGGAGCAGCCAGCAAGTATTCCGCTATTCTGATTAATAATAATCGCTTATTGTCACAAGTAGGCTCCAATGAAGTCACTGTGAAATGCCCCTAGTCGCCACATTCTGGCGCCTGTGCGGGAATTGAACCCGCGCTGCTGGCCTTGTTCTGCCTTACAAGCCATCTGTTTGGCCCACTGTGCTAAACCAGCCCCTGAACAGTCTTCAAGAACATGCATGAGCTTGATGGCATGATACAGGAGCATAATGAGCCCATATTAAAGCATCTGCGAGAAGTGAATGTTAAATGGAAAGAGCATGGGAAGCCGTGGAGCTTCACTCTGGAGTTTAAGTTCGAGCCCAATGAGTATTTCACAAATGAGGTGATCACGAAAGTGTATCAGTTGGATTGGCAACCGCTCCCATCATCCTTTTGAAGAACCTCAAATCATAGGATGCATAAGCTGCAAAATTGATTGGAGGGAGGGCAAAAAGGTAACAATGAGAACAATCAAAACCAAACCGAAGCACAAAGGCCGAAGCGCTCACGGAACAGTTACAAAAACTATACCAAATGAATTGTTCTTTCATTTCTTCAGTCCTCTTGGAGTTCCACAGCGTGGAATGTTAAACCAAAGTTCTGCAGCCAAACTTAAGGCTGACTTTGAACTCGGCGGCCTCCTACATGAACACATAATTCCGTCTGCAATGTTATATGACACTGAGATGAGCGGGAGATTGGAGATGGCACATCCATAAATAGAAGCTGCTGATACCATGGAAGATCAGCAACTGACCGAGTCAGAAACGGAACACGTCATCCTGATGTTGGAAAAACTGGCCTCAGAAGTACGTGGTGACTTGTTCCAGGTCTTCAACAACACTGACGATGAATGGGAAGACAACGATGATGACTGTGATGGCAGCAACTCGGATGTTGCAGTAGTAGGCAACTCCAAGACTGACCCAGAGAAAGAGCTGATGACAATCTCAACATGTAGGGGCTGGTTTAGCACAGTGGGCTAAATAGCTGACTTGTAATGCAGAACAAGACCATCAGCGCGGGGTCAATTCCCGTACCGGCCTCCCTGAACAGGGTGCCGGAATGTGGCGATTAGGGGCTTTTCACAGTGACTTCATTGAAGCCTACTTATGACAATAAGTAATTATTATTATTACTATTATCAGTATTATTTAATATGCAGCTCAACAGATCACTCGCACATTCTTGAACTTGACCAAGATGACCCAATGTCTGGATCGTCACAAGCAGAGAGCATCGTGATCTCGAGTGACGAAGAGCAAGTGAGCGATGCTCCGGCGAGCCAAGAAGGGGCGGTGCCTGTAGTCTCAGTTCCAACCTCCACCCAGGCACATGTTGGTGAGGCCGCAGTAGTGGGCATGGTCATACCACCAAAGATGATGCGACGGCCCTTCAGGGTATAGCTGAAACTCTGCAGATCTCTGAGGACACGGCAAAAACCAACACTACCCTGGAGGCTGCTGAGCCAAAACACAAAAGCAAGAAACATATGAAACTGCATATCATGTTCTCAAACTGAAGAGGGGAAAGAGGAGAAGACTGGGAGAGCTAGCTCATCCCACTAGCAAGGCTCGGACCGACCATCCCTGATAGTCCTGGGCTGGGATGTTTGTTTTCTGTGCCATGGTAGCGGCTTTATTTTCAGTTTAAAATAAACCAATTTGGCCTTTTGAAGTCCAGCACTATCCTGCTCACTGTTTGCAATGCTCTCAAGTTTTGTGTCATCTGCAAATTTCAAAATTGTGCCCTGAACATCCAAGTCTCGGCCCAGGATCTAGGGCATTAACAAAGATCAAGAAAAGGAGTGGTTCTAGTGGGGAACCCAATGTATACCTTAAAAACAGCCTTTCAACGCTACTTTCTGTTTCCTATCCTTCAGCTAGTTTCTTATCCACTGGCCTCTGTCTCCTTTATTCTATGGTCTTCCAACTTTGCGGGAAAGCCTATTAAGTGGAACTTTTTGAAACACCTTTTGAAAACCTATGTACACAACATTATTATGAAATGAAAATGAAAATCGCTTATTGTCACAAGTAGACTTCAAATGAAGTTACTGTGAAAAGTCCCTAGTCGCCACATTCCGGCGCCTGTACGGGGAGACTCGTACGGGAATCGAACCGTGCTGCTGGCCTGCTTTAAAAGCCAGCGATTTAGCCCTGTGCTAAACAGCCCCTTATTATCCTCATAATTATTACTATCCTCATAATATCCTCGTATTATTATCCTCATAAGCCCTTTCTTTTAAGTTACTAAATCTCAATTTTGTAAAATCCCACTTGGCTTTAACAAATGCTTTTTGTAATTAGTCCACATTTGTCTAAGTCAGTGTTTTTCAAACTTTTTTTCCCGGGACTCACTTTTACCAACCGCGTATCTTCAGGACGCATTCCAGCCAACGTTCATGAGACATGCCAGCTGACGTTAGCGACCCATGCCGGATGGCCGTCGTGACATACCATTATCGTTTACATTTAATGTGGCAGGTGGGCCTGCTTGGTCCTCACGATATCTCTTGCTTCGTCATTCAATGTTACATTTCAGCTCAGGACTTCAGCTAGTTTTAAGTTCTTGCTGCATGCTTTGAAAAAAGTCAAGAGGTTTGTCCTCGTACTCGCCATGCTTAGTCTTCGAATGCCTTTGAAGATTTTACGGTTTTAAACTTCATTTGTCAGCACTTCCCTGCATATAACACACATGGGCTTTGCATCCTGATTTGCATTGGCACAATTAGTGCCATACCTCAAGAAATCAACTTTACACTGCTTTGTTCCCGATTTCAGGTTCTTCTTAATTGTTTGTTCACCAGAGGCCGTGTAGCTCGGGATACAGCTCACACCAGCACTGCCTTGTCCTACCATGGACTCATTTGTGAAGCTCTCTCCAGCAAATTTAGTTGTGAGATCCTGTTCTCTTTGTATCTCTAGCCCTCTCTACCTTATTACAAAATGACACATTGTCAGTTCTTCACACAGTCCTGTCGCTTGCTTACTTGAAGCTACATAATGGAATAATCTCACCTCTATGATGTTGAACCCAAAACATTGACGTGCCGAATGCATGACCTTCTTTCTACCGCTGCCCCTGGCAGAAAGACTCATCATTCATATTTAACGACCGGTCACGACGGCATTCTTTTATTTCCTTTGAAACTTTATTTCTAATACCTAATTTTTCCAAATTTATGACTTTTTACTGCTAAAAATTAAATTAACTTCAGTTGAACATGTGCAACCTTATATTTAGATACACACTTTGATTTAAATATATTCCCATTTCTTTAGAAATATAACCAATTATAAAAAAAAGTAGGATCTTGTTCTTACTTTACAAACTAGAGGAGATGAAGTAACTTGTCAAACACACATCATGCCACACTATTTATTACTGGTTCCACTGCATTGCACTATCCAAACATCCAAGTCACCTCCTGCTCCATTCTCACCAAAGGCTTTGACTTCCTGGTTTCCAGAGTGTGTCAACACAAAGTGATGACTGTAGGTTTCTTCCAGTGTTCACGTATGTCAGCCCCCTTGACTGGCCTTGTTTAATCAGTATTCTTAGAAATCTTTCTCTCACTGTATCCACCCCAGTCACACACCACTTCCCGACCAGTACTTACCATCGTGGGACTGCCAACGGATGTTGTGCCGGCCGTTGAACGGATTGACCAAGTAACCGCAGGCTGCGTACTGCCGATCGGTAGCAGGGGACGAGCCGAGCAGAGCAGCGCGCAAAGGACGAGCACCAGAGCGGAGCTCCAAGCTGGGGCCGCCACTGTTAGCATCGCGTCCACGTGGACACCTATCAACCCATCCTCCACCCCCCCCCCCCCCCCCAACACTCTGCGCTCAGTGAGCAGCACACAGCCGAGCCTCGCGCCGCCCGCCCCCTCAAACACCGTAACCAATCGGGAACTGCAATTGGGAACTTCTTCCCACGATAGAGAACGCCACAACTGATTGCTCCACGACCCTCCCGACACCCATCCCCGACCCACCTGTGGGTCGTGACCCTAAGTTTGAAAACCCCTGGTCTAAGTAACATGTTAATTTTGTCCCTTTGTAATATCCAAAAGCTTTCCCAACACAGATCAAAGAAACTGACATGCAGTTTACTGGGTTTATCCCTGCTCCCTTTTTTGAACGAATATGCAACATTTACAGTTCTCGAATCCTGTGGCACACCCTACCCCATACCTCAGGAAGATTGGAAAATTGTGGCTCCCTCACCATCCTCAGATGCATTCCATCTGCTTCTGATGACTTACCGACTTTAAGTGCAGTCTTTTTATCAAATTCACATTCTTGAATTTGACCAAGATGACCCAATGTCTGGATCGTCACAAGCAGAGAACATCGTAGTCTCGAGTGACGAAGAGCAAGTGAGCGATGCTACGACGAGCCAAGAAGGGACGGTGCCTGTAGTCCCAGTTCCCACCTCCACCCAGGCACATGTTTATCGAATAACTCTCTATTGACTTTCAACTCATCCAGTATCTCCATTACCTCCTCTTTCAACATGGCTCTGGCAGAATCTTCCTTGCTAAAGATAGATATGAAGTATACATTTAGTAGTCAGCCTGACCCGCTGCCTCCAGGCGTAGATCTCCTATTTGGTCCCTAACCTATTCCACCCCTCCTCTTACCAGCTTTTTACTCTTTTTATATTTATCAAAGACTTTTTACATTTATTCCATTTTAAGTTAGTTGCTAGTCCCTTCTCTTCCTCTCTTTTTCTCTCTCATTTCTTTTTTCACTGTCCCTCTGAACTTTCTATATTCAGCCTGTTTTATCAACCTGACATCTGCCATGTGCACCCATTGCTGCTCAGTACCTCTCCTTGTCATCCAGGAAGCTCTGGATATGTTTGCCCTACATTGCCCTCCCTTATGGAATACACTTCAACTGTACTAGAACTACCTGGTCCTGAAAGCCAGCCAATGCCCAGTTACATTCCGATATACCTGGGGCCTGGCCCTGCTGAAAGTGACCTTGCACCAATTATTTTTTCTTGCTCTAGCTTGCTCCTTGTCCTTTTCCCGAACAGTAAGAAGTTTTACAACACCAGGTTAAAGTCCAACAGGTTTGTTTCGAATCTTTTCCAGAAGCAAAGCCATAGCTAAGGATACTATGGTCACAGAACACCAAAATGTTCCCCTATTGCCACCAGACCTACTCAAACCACCTCATTCCCAAAACCGGCAATGTGCTCTTCCTCATTGGGCAGATTCATAGCATTCTCCAGATTACACACTTCAGAAACTATCTACCAACTAACTATAACTATTGCAGTCTACATACAGAACTAAAGTCCCCCATTACTTCTGTAGTTTTTGACCACTGTACAACTTGCTGACAAATTGTCTTTCCCACTATGGCCTATGGAATGCAACCGCTAGTGCAATCTGAGATAGTGGTGTGGTGTACCTGAATGAGATTCCTCAGACAGACTTTGAATTTGGTCTGGAGCCACTTTATTGCAGTGCATCTCGGACAGCGGGAATCCTACTCTACTCGAAGGAACGGCACTGAATTAATAAATTCGACTGTGTCTACGCTCCAAGAACGCAGGCTCGATTTTTGACACCCAGTATGGTGAAAGTGGAAAAAAAAATACAAGATGCAAACACTCAGCCCGCTCCTGTGGCAAGAAAGGTTATGGAGAGAGAGAGAGAGAGATAAAATGGCAAAGTGTTTCCCAAATAACAAACCAAACTGCTGGGGGCTGGCAAAGTGAGGGAGATTGGCCAGACCTCCTGCTCCTGATCACCATCTAGTGGCTGCTGTTGGAAAGTGCAAGTGTACGAAAGCCAAGGTAGGTGATGTCTCTTCCAGTTGATTAGCCTGTTTTCACCTTGGTGTCTCGTGCTCACGGATGAGGACTGGTTTCTGCAGGCTCACGAACAGCAAAGGCACTATATATTGAGGAGAAAATGAACTGGGAAAATTAGCACTTGATAGCTTTCAGTTATTTTAGAGAGTAGAGCCTGGATTTGATTTCTGCTACTTTTGTCAGTTCCTAATTTATTTACCCTTCACTCGCCTTTTGGGTAATGTAAACTCGAGGCAACAAAAAAATCATGATAGGATGGCTTTTGTATTTGTTTTTCACAGCGACCCCCTGGAATCGTGGAGAAATATTACTCTGATGGTCAAAAGTTTCTCACTAGGTTCCCAGATGGAACTGGTAATGTTTTGTATCCAATAATTCTCTCAGCTGTTAACATGCCAAAAAGATGTTGTTTCATGTCACCTTGCACTTGGCAAATAGCTACAGCCCATAATTTGGCGGGCAGCTCTTCTGCATGGCTCAGTTGGTGAAGCTTTGTTTTGGTGTCAGAAAGCCATGGGTTCATGTCCCACTCCAGAAACTTGAGAATAGAATATATCTAGGTTGATACCCCAGTTACTGAGGGGGTGCTGTGCCGAAGGAGGTACCATCTTTTGGATTAAACATTAATAAAAACACCGAATGTTCTCTGAAGTGCACATGAAATATACCATGCCACTGTTTTGAAGAAGAGCAGGGAAGTTATCGTCGGTGCCCTGATTAATATTTGCCCCTCCATCAAATTCACAATAGCAGGTGGCAGCATGGTGGCACAGTGGTTAGCATTGCTGCCTCAGGGCGCCGAGGTCCCAGGTTCGATCCCGGCTCTGGATCACTGCCCATGTGGAGTTTGCACATTCTTCCTGTGTCTGCGTGGGTTTCACCCCCACAAAGATGTGCAGGTGGATTGGCCACGCTAAATTGCCCCTTAATTGGAAAAAATGAATTGGGTAAATTTAAAAGAAAACTTCACAGTAGCAGGGTATCTGGTCACTTTCACATTGCTGTTTGAGAGATCTTGCTGAATACAAGTTGGCTGCTGTATTTCCAGCATTACACTTTGCAGGATGAAAGGTGCTATATAAATGCAAGTCTTTCTTTCCTTAATTGTGTTGGTGAGGGATTTCCGACTCTCGCATCTCTCACATGTATCAAATGTGCGATTGCTAAATAAGTTATTTGCTGCCATGAATGATTGGTGGGGTTACCAACTGTGGTTGGACTTCTTCCTGCTTGTTTCATTAAGCACCCTCCCCCCTTGCTATCTACAATATTTTTATATCTGATAGAGAAAGTTGTGAAAAGAAAAACATTTTAAAAATATATATGTTTGCTCCCAGGTTTATCTCTAGCAGTGTCAAAGAGATTAGCTCGTGGAGACTCCAGGGTGATCTGTAACTGGCAACTCCAGTGATGGGTTGGATTCCCTCAAGGGCTTATTTGCAAAATATCATTATTTTGCGAGCTTGCAGGTGCCATCCAGAATATCCTGCCTCAAAGTTTCTGGAAGATGGCCAAAGGAAGGTCTTTCCCATCACTGACCAACAATAACTTGCATTTATATAGCACCTTCAACACAGTGAAGTCACCCAAGGCACTTCACAGAAGCACAGTCAAAGAAACTTTTGCACTGAACCATATGAGAAGGTATTACTACAGATGACCAAGCACTTAATTAAAGAGGTAGGCCTCATGGGGCATCTTGAACGAGGAGAGATGAGGGGAGGATTTAGAGAGAGAATTCCAGAACTTGGGGTTCAGGAAAATGAAAGAACGGATGCCATTGATGCAGTGATTAAATCAGGAATTCTCAAGAAACCAAAACTCGAGAAGCACAGGAGGGTTGTAGGGCTGGAGGAGATTAACAAAGGACAAAGAAAAGTACAGCACAGGAACAGGCCCTTCGGCCCTCCAAGCCTGTGTCAATCATGATGCCCTAACTAAAAAAAACCCTTCTGTCCTTACTCAGTCCATATCCCTCTATTTACTCCCTGTTCATGTACCCATCCAGATTCCTCTTAAATGTTGCTAATGTGCTTGCTTCCACCACTTCCAGGCACCCACCACTCTGCGTGAAAAACGTACCCTGCACATCTCCCTTAAACTTTCCCCCTCTCACCTTGAACCTGTGCCCCCTGTAATTGACACTTCCACACTTGAAAAAACCCTCTGACTATCCACCCTGTCTATGCCTCTCATAATTTTGTAGACCTTATCAGGTCTCCCCATAGCTTCCGCCATTCCAATGAAAACAATCCTATTCAACCTCTCCTCATTGCGAACACCCTCGAAACCAGGCAACATCCTGGCGAACCTTCTTTGCTCTCTCTCCAAAGCTTCCACGTCCTTCTGATAATGTGGTGACCAGAACTGCGCACAATACTCCAAATGCGGCCTAACCAAGGTTTTGTATAGCTGCAACATGATTTCCCAACTCCTGTACTCAATGCCCCGGCTGATGGAGGCAAGCATGTCATATGCTTTCGATCACCTTGGATGCCTGTGTTGCCGCTTTTAGGGAACTGTGGACCTGCATGCCCAGATCCCTCTGTATGTTAATGTTCTTAAGGATTCTGTATTTACAGTATAATTCCTACCTAAATTTGATCCTTCAAAATGCATCACCTCGCATTTGTCCAGATTCAACTCCATCCGCCATTTCTGTACCCAAGTCTCCAATCTATATATATCCTGTTGTATCCTCTGACAATCCTTGACATTATCAGCAACTCTGCCAATCTTTGTGTCATCCGCAAACTTACTACTCAGACCACCCACATTTTCCTCCAGGTCATTTATATATACTACAAACAACAGAGCACCCTGCGGAACACCACTAGCTATAGATCTCCATTCTAAAAAACACCCTTCCACCATTACTCCCTGTCTTCTATAACCAAGCCAGTTCTGTATCCATCTAGCCAGCCCACCCCAAATCCCATGTGATTTTAGTTTTTGTACAGTCTGCCATGTGGGACCTTGTCAAACACCTTACTAAAGTCCATATAAACTACATTCACAGCTCTTCCCTCATCAATTTTCTTTGTCACCTCTTCAAGAAACTCAATTAAGTTTGTGAGACATGACCTTCCCCATACAAAACTATGCTTCCTGTCACTAGCTAATCCTTGTTCCTCCAAATGTGCATATATCCTGTCCCTCAGTATCCTTTCCAAAAGGATGAGGTGGGGAAGGTGAGGCAATTCAAAGACAAGGATGAGAATTTTAAAATTAAGGCATTACCGGGAGCACAGGAGGGTGATAGGGAAACAGAACTAACTGGGTGTGAACAAGGACACATGCTTCAGAGTTTTGGATGAGTTATGATGGGTCAAAGCTAGAAGTTGGAAAAGTGCTTTGTGTAATACAATGTAACAAAATGGATTAGGGTTTCAGCAGCAGATGAAATGAGCCAAGGTGGGATTGGGCAATGTTCCAGCGATGGAAATAGGTGGTCTTACTGTTGGCACAGATGTTTGCTCAGAAGCTTAGCTTGAGGTCAGATGTGACAGCACAGTTGTGAATAGTCTGCTTCAGCCTTGGAGGAGGGGAGGAGTCAATGCCCAGGGAATTGAGTTTTTGGTGGGTGGCAAAAACAGCTGCTTTGGGCTTCCTAATGTTTAGTTGGAGGGAATTTCTGTTGATCCAGTACTCTATGTTGGACAAGCCGTCTGGCAATCTAAAGACAATAAAGGAGTCGAGAGAGGGGTGCAAGCGATTGATGGAAGGAAATGCGCGGCACATCGATAATTTAGGATTATCTAGAATTGTTTTCCTTCCGTGTACTGTAATTCTCCTTAACCCTTTGCCCAGCTACCCCTCTGGTAACATCGCCATAGTGATTTCAGCTTTCCACCGAGGTCAGTTTGTGTACTTGATTTTCCAAGATATGGATTGGAATGCAAAATTTCTGGGATTATTCCGCTCAAATGGTCATGGAACTTGTTACCTTCCGAATGGACTGATTAGGTGAGTGAAACAATTACAATCCAGGAAAACTGCGAGTGTAAAAATAAAACAGTGAAATTCAGTCGTGCTGAAGGAAGGGAAGGAAGGGAAACGTAATCTGCACTTAGATTCGATCACAAAACCCAGTATATATGTTGAAGACAGACTGCCTACAGCCTCTACCTTTGGCAGACAAATGTCTACCTACTGAATAATGTCTGGATTTTAAAATTCTTATCTATTGTTCAAATTCCTCCATGGCCTTGCCCTTCCCTATCTCTGTCACCTTCTCCTGTCCCACAGACATCAGGGATTTAAACGTGTATCTAATTTTGACCTTTTGAACACGGGAACATAGGAAATGGGAGCTGGAGTTGGCCATTTGACCCTTGGACCTTGCTCCACCATTCAATATGATCCTGCCTGACATCCTACCTTCCCCCATTAGCCCCATATATTTCTTTAGTGGCTAAATATCCAACCATCTCTGCCTCGAACATACTCTTTTTTTTCAATAAAGAACAAAACTATTAGTTTATTATAAAATGGGACTTGCCAAGTGGAAAGACAAAGCTTATTACCATATTGGGTGCGATCTAACCACCATGCTGTGCCTGATGTGAATCCGTGTGAGCGGTTTAGATCGCGGGAGAGGCCTAAATCAGAATCCACGACGGGCACCGACCAGTTTCCCATCTAACCAGCCCACACCCGTTGACGAGTTCCGGATCCCGCCGAGATGTGGCAAGGTTCAATCAACACCAATTGAGGCCAATTTCCATATCGTTAACGGGAAGGACCCCTAATGAACGGCTCACGTGATGTTTTTTTTTAATGAATTTTATTCCAAATGTGAACAGTTACTACACATAACCAATTTGTGAAACAAACTTCCCAACAAGACCATATAGTTTGTGCACATTTTCCCCCTTTTTCACCCTCCCCACACCCCCTCCACAACGAACAACTCCTAAAACATGGTCACGAATATCCCCCACCTTGCCTCGAAACCCTCCACTGAACCCCTTAACTCGTATTTGATCTTTTCCAGCTGAAGAAAGTTATATAAGTCCCCCAGCCAGGTCACTACCCCAGGTGGTGTTGCTGACCGCCACTCCAATAAGATTCATCGCAGGGCAGTCAGAGAGGCAAAGGCCACAACATCAGCTCCAGCTTCTTCGATATCTCAAATATCGCCACGAAAGGGTCCGGCTTCACCTCCTCCCCCACTATCCTTGCTAGCCAGGATCCCACCCACCCAGTATCTCTCCAACTTTTTGCAGCCCCAGAACATATGAGCATGATTCACTGGTCCCCGCCCACACTTCTCATACTCATCCGACACCCCCTGAAAGAACCCTTTCTTGCCCAAGTCACCGGTACCCCGTGTATGACCTTGAACTGTATCAGGCTCAACCTTGCGCACGAGGAGGTTGCATTTACCCTTCGTAGAGCCTCACTCCATATCCCCAGTTTATCTCCCCCTCCCACTTCACCACCTAATTACCTCCCTGTTCTCACAGCCACCTGTATAACCTGTCTCCGATCCTGCCCTGCCTTCCACATACTGAAGCAACAGTCTTTCCAGTAGGGTGTACCTCGGCAATCTGGGGAACTCTTTCCAAACCTTCATGCGAAGTATCTTCCCCGCAGGTCACTAAACTCACCTCATCTCTGGAGCTCCATCCTCTCCTTCAATTCATCTATACTGGCAAACCCTTCCTCCAAATACAAATCCCTCACTTTAACCAGGCCCAGTTCTCTCCACTTCCTATGCGTGCCATCTATCCCTCCCCCCCCCCCCCACCAATCTATTCCCCCCCCCCCCCAACCTGCTCGCACAACAGCATTAACACCAACATCCCCTCTATCCTAAAGTGCCTCCTCAGCTGGTACCAGATCTTCACCATGGACTGCACCACCGGACTCCCTGAGTATCTGCTCGGCGCCATCGGCAATGCTGCCGTCAACATAGCCCTTATACTGGGCCCCTCTCAGGATTCCTCCTCCATCCTAACCCATTCTACTCACTCTCCTTCCCACCATCACCTCGCCTTCTCCACAATTGCCACCCAATAGTAATGAAGCAGGTTCAGCAACGCCAACCCTCCCTGCTGCCTCTGCCTCTGTAACAGGGTCTTCTTAACCCTCAGCACCCTCCCTGCCCGTACAAAGTCTGAAATAATTGTGTCTAGTTTCCGAAAGAGGGCCTTCGGTATAAAGATCGGGAGTGTCTGGAATATGACCTCTTCAGATCCTCCCTAACTCCGTCCACCAGTTTTGTTAAATTCCATTTGTGAAGAATCGCCCATTCCCTCACTACCTGAATTCCCAGGTATCTAAGTCTGTCTCTGGCAAACTTAAATGGCATCCTCCATAAATTGGCTCACTGACCCAACTCATTCACCAGCAATACTTCGCTTTCCCCTACGTTTAACTTGTATCCCGAGAACGCCCAAACTTCCCCAAACTTCTCACAATACTCCAAATGGGGTCTGACCAGAGCCTTGTACAGCCTCAGAAGTACATCCCTGGTCTTGTATTCTAGCCCTCTTGACATGAATGTTAACATTGCATTTGCCTTAACTGCCGACTGAACCTGCACATTAACCTTAAGAGAATCATGAACAAGGACTCCCAAGTCCCTTTGTGCTTCTGCTTTCCGAAGCATTTCCCCATTTAGAAAATAGTCTATGCCTAGATTCCTCCTTCCAAAGTGCATAACCTCACACTTTTCCACATTGTATTTCATTTGCCATTTCATTGCCTACTCTCCTAGCTTGTCCAAGTCTTTCTGCAGCCCCCTTTCTTCCTCAATACTACCTGTCCCTCTCCTGATCTTTGTATCATCTGCAAACTTAGCAACAGTACCTTCTTCCAGATTATTAATGTATATTGTAAAAAGTTATGGTCCCAGCACAGACCCCTGAGGCACACCACTAGTCACCAGCTGCCATCCTGAAAAAGACCCCTTTATCCCCACTCTTTGCCTTCTGCCAGTCAGCCAATCCTCTATCCATGCCAGGATCATACCCTGAACACCATGAGCTCTTAACTTATTTAACAGTCTCCTATGCAGCATCTTGTCAAAGGCCTTCTGGAAATCTAAATAAATCATGTCCACTGGTTCTCCTTTGTCTAACTTGTTTGTTACCTCTTCAAAGAACTCTAACAGATTTGTCAGACAAGACCTCCCTTTGACAAAGCCGTGCTGACTCAGTCCTATTTTACCATGCACTTCCAAGTACTTTGCAATCTCATCTTTAATTACAGAGTCTAAAATCTTACCAATGACCAAAGTCAGGCTAACCGGCCTAGAATTTCCCGTCTTCTGCCTCCCTCCCTTCTTAAACACTGGTGTTACATTCACCATCTTCCAGTTCTCTGGGACCCTTCCTGCCTCCAGTGATTCCTGAAAGATCATCACTAATGCCTCCACAATCTCCTCAGCTATCTCTTTTAGGACCCTGAGTGTAGTCCATCCGGTCCAGGTGACTTATCCACCTTCAGACCTTTCAGTTTCCCCAGAACCTTCTCCTTAGTAATGGTCACTGCACTCACCTCTGCCCCCTGGTTCTCCTGGAGCTCTGGCATCCCACTGGTGTCTTCCACTGTGAAACTGATGCAAAGTAACTATTCAGTTCGTCTGCCATTTCTTTGTTTCCTATTATTATTTCTCCAGCCACATTTTCTAGTGGTCCAATGTCTATTTTTGCCTCTCTCTTACGTTTTATGTATTGAAAAAAACCTCTTCCTATCTTCCTTTATATTACTAGCTAGTTTGCACTCGTACTTCATCTTCTCCCCCTTATTGCATTTTTAGTTGTCCTCTGCTCGCTTTTAAAGGCTTCCCAATCCTCTGGTTTCCCACTAATCCTCGCCATTTTGTATGCTTTTTCTTTAGCCTTTAGACTGCCCTTGACATCCCTCATCAGCCATGGATGCCTTGTCCTCCACTTCGCATGTTTCCTCCTCCTTGGGATGAATTTCTGTTGTGCCTCCTGTTGCTCATTTTACTGGAGTGTGATTAACACGCCTCCGTTTAAAGGCCGTGTGCTTAACACTACTATGGCTCTGTATGTGTAATTATGCTCGGAGTCGCCAGGTGCCGTATTGAGACACCGTCACAAGTATATCAAGGTCAGGTTCAAAGTAATAAATCCATACACCGATTAGTAAGTCCAAACGATTGGTGTTTATTATAACAAATATAATAAATACTCATGCATACGCTAAAGAGACTAACTTACTTCTAATACTAAACAACTAAATACTTATCTAGACAGGAACAGGCAAGGTCACGGAGCAAGGCCTTCGTCCCGTTCTTGGTCTGTAACTTTCTGATCGGCAAAGTTGTCAAGAGCTAGCAAGGTCTGGATCACGTAGCGATCGTTGTGTTGGCACTTACAGTTCGATGGCTGATGCTCAATGGCCGGTGATGAAACTGGAGTCAGGATGCGATGCAACAGATCTGGGCCGGAGTCTGGAAGCAACAGACCGAGTCATGTGCTTAACCTTCTCTTTATAGGTCCTAGACGTCCATGCCCCTTGGGGTGGGCTCTTTCACCTGCTAGGTATCGATTGGGTCTTTCCCAATCGATATCATTCGAATTCCCCTATCCTGGGGTTGTTTCTCGATGTTTGGGGCGGTCCCTATGGCTCTTTGTTTTGGTTGCTTTGGCGCCATTCTGTCTGGGCGTCTATGGAAAAGTATCCATTGATACTTAAATGTTTCTATTGTACCTGAGCCTGGACCGGGATTACCTCATTAATATGCAGATCTGTTTCCCATTTGCACCTTTGGCTGAAACTCTGCAACTCTTTGGAAACTGGTTTCTGTACGTGCAAAATGCAAAACAGTCTTTTGCAAGCTGTGTGTCCTCACTATGACTGTTTTTCCCTGTGTTCCTTGCGGTTCTCCATTTTGTAGCCCAGTGTCCATCTTAGATGGCTACACTCCCTAATAACCCCCAAAAACTCCTGCCATTGCTGTTCCACTGTCTTCCCTGCTAGGCTCCTTTTCCAATCATCTCTGGCCATCTCCTCCCTCATGTCTTTGTAATTACCCTTATTTAATTGTAATACTGTTACATCTGCTTGCAGCTTTTCCCTCTCAAACTGCAGGGTAAATTCTATCATATTGTGGTCACTGCTCCCTAAGGGTTCCTTCACCTTAAGTTCCCTAATCAAGTCTGCCTAATTACATATCACCAAATCCAGAATTGCCCGTTCCCTAGTAGGCTCACAAGCTGCTCCAAAAAACCATCTCTTAGACCAGGGGTGGGCAAACTATAGCCCGCGGGCCGCATGCGGCCCGCCAAAGGTCTTTATGCGGCCCACCAAGTCATTAAAAAAAAATTTTACATTTAAAAAAAAAAAAATTTTTTTTAAGGTGAATGGGGGGGGGGGGGGGCTGTTGGGTTACTTACTGGTATAGGGTGGATACGTTGACTTGAGTAGGGTGATCATTGCTCGGCACAACATCGAGGGCCGAAGGGCCTGTTCTGTGCTGTACTGTTCTATGTTCTATATGAGGCTCCCAGAATCATAACCGAGTGAAGTAATTATTTTACTTAATATACTATGCGGCCCTTTAAAATTGTGAATTTCTGAATGTGGCCCTTGCACGGAAAAGTTTGCCCACCCCTGTCTTAGACATTCCACAAATTCCGTTTCTTGGGAACCACTACCAACCTGATTTTCCCAGTCCATCTGCATATTGAAGTCCCCATGATTATTGTAATATTGCCTTTTACATGCCTTTTCTATCTCCTGATATATTTTCTGCCCCACATCCTGACTACTGCTAGGGGGCCTGTACATAACTCCCATCAGGGTCTTTTACCTTTGCGATTCCTCAACTCTACCCCCAGAGATTCTATGCCTTCTGATCCTACCTCGCTCCTTGCTATCGAGTTAACTTCATTCCTTACTAACAATGCAACCCCGTCCCCTTTGCCCATCTGCTTGTCCTTTCGATAGGACATATATCCTGGGATATTTAGATCCCAGCCCTGATCCCCTTGCAGCCACGTCTCTGTAATGCCCACAACATCGTACTGGCCAATTTCAATGTGCGCAACAAGCCCATTTACCTTGTTCCGTATATTGCGCGCATTTAGGTACAACACCCTCAATCCTGCATTGGCCACCTCCCTTTTCACACTCTGCTCAGTCACTGTACCCTGTACTGTGGCCCTTTTTGATTTTTGACCATGGCTTCTCTGCCTTACACTTTCCCCCTTACTGTTCTTTGTTTCTGGCCCCGACTTCCTATGTCGGATCCTATCCCCCTGCCACATTAGTTGAAACCCTCCCTAACAGCTCTAGCAAACTCCACCCCCCACCCCACCCACCTCCCCAGGACATCGGTTCCAGTCCTGCCCAGGTGCAGACCATCACACCTCTCCCAGAACCGGTTCCAATGCCCCAGGAATTTGAATCCCTCCCTCTTGCACCTCTCTCGAGCCACGCCTTTATCCTATCTATCCTAACATTCCTACTCTGACTAGCTCATGGCACTGGTAGCAATCCTGAGATTACTATCTATTGAGGTCCAAATTTTTAGTTTAAATCCTAACTTCCTGAATTCAGCTTGTAAGACCTCATCCCGTTTTTTTTACCTATATTGTTGGTGCCTATGTGCACCACGACAGCTGGCCGTTCACTCTTCCCCTCCCCCCCTCCCCAGAATGTCCTGCAGCCGCTCCAAGACATCCTTGACCCTTGCACCAGGGAGGCAACGTACCACCCTGGAGTCTCGATTGCGTCCGCAGAACCGCCTGTCTATTCCCCTTATGATTAAGTCCCCTAACACTATAACCCTGCCATTCTTCTTCCTGCCCTCCTGTGCAGCAGAGCCAGCCACGGTGCCATGAACCTGGCTGCTGCTGCTTTCCCCTGGTGAGCCATTCAAAGATGGAAAAAGAGCAACTGCGAAGTATAATTGTGCAACTGAATTGGTTAAGCAGACAGACTAGACCGGACGTGAGTTTTGATGTCTTAGAGTTGAGTACAAAAATAAATGGTCCCAAAGTGGAAGACATAATAAGAGCAAATAAAGCGTTGGTCAAACTAAAAATGCAGGCGTGTGTTTTGAAGTTCCTGGTTTTAGGTGACCTTGAAACTCATAGTTTATAGTGATGCATCCTATGCCAATTTATGTGATAGTGTTTCAAGCGCAGGAGGTTTTATAATTTTCCTTTTGGGGAACAATGGTAAATGTTGCCCTCTTGTGTGTGAAACAAAGAAAATAAGGAGAGTGGTCAAAAGCACTTTGGGATGTCTCTTAACCCTTACGTTAAGCCTTGTAGAGGCGGTGGATATAGCCTTTTATATATCTCAGATATTGACAGAAATTTTGGCATTAGGAGATTTCGGTAACATATCCATTGAATGTCACATTGACAATAAATCCCTGTGGGAAAATGTGCACTCTACAAAATGTGTCAATGAAAAAAGGTTAAGGATAGACATCGCAAGTTTGAAGCAGATGGTGGACAGAAGGGAAATAGCAAAAGTTAAATGGGTCGACAGTAGCTATCAATTGTCAGACTGTTTTACAAAAAGTTGGAGTGGTTCACAGAAACTTTTGGATATTGTTTTTGAAGGGCGCCTGTTTCTGTGACTTTTTTTTCTTTCAAAAATGGAAAAAAAAGGGGGGAAATTACGTGTGATTTTGAGTTTCTTGTAATTTTGTTTTCACCTAATTATGTTTTTTCTCCAAGGAAGGGGAGACTTTTAAGTAATGGGTTAAGAGACATCCCAATTAGTTGTCTCATTTATGTTAAGTATCCAATAATTGACACTGGTTATGTAAAGGGGCTTCAGGTGGCCTTTGCATCAGGTGATGTGATATTAGAGTTTTGTGCAGAGTCTATTAAAGTGAAATAAAGGTGTTGGTGAAAAGGAGCAGAGCTTTTGACTCTTTATACAACAGCAGCTAAACGTCAAACAAATGGTAGAGATCTTTAAAATTCTGAAAGGTTTTGACAGAGTAGACAAAGAGTGTGTGTTTCCACTTGTGTAGGGGGAGGGGTGGCGAGAAAAACTAGTGCCATTTAATATTAGACATTCTCACCACTCTCCTGGTGACTGTGGAGCTCGCTACTGCAGAGAGCAGTATAGGATAGATCCACACAAGGGGAAGCAAGATAAATTGATGACGGTGAAGGCGGGTGCCTTGAGTGGAGCATAAATGGTAGGGCTGAATGGCCTGTTTCTGTGCTATATATTCTAAGGTGATATGGTAAAACTTGATCGAAAGCCATTTCAGAGCCCAGTAAAGGCCACATCTTGAAAACCCGTCTATACCTTATCAAAAGTCGTGTTTACAATGCTTCAATTTTATCAATGTCACATTTAAGTCCTGTGACACCTTTTCTAACATACTGTCCCATCTGTTATAACTGGCAATATCAAGAAAATGTGACCAGGAAGAGTGATACGAGAAGTATCGCAGGTTGGAAAATATGTGGCACTTATAGAAAATGCTCCCTTTGAGTGAGGCTTAGTTTATCCGATCATTCTTGAAATTAGGGTGGCATGGTGGCACAGTGGTTAGCGCAGCTGCCTCACAGCGCTGAGGACCCAGGTTCGATCCCAGCCCCGGGTCACTGTGTGGAGTTTGCACATTCTCCCCATATCTGTGTGGGTCTCACCCCAACAACCCAAAGATGTGCAGGGTAGGTGAATTGGCCCTTAAATTGCCCCTTAATTGGAAAAAAAGAATTGGGTACTTTAAATTTAAAAAGATAATTTTTGAAATTGTATTTCCACAGGAGAGCTGCCAGTAATGTATAAATTGATTACTCCCGACTGACAACACACTTCTGGTTATAAGTAGGATACATGAGCATTCCAGCCGCACTCAGGACCTGAGCACTAAGTATGGCCAGTCACTCAGGTGCAGTATTGAGGGGACTGTTCCATGTATTAGACCCCCCCCCCCCCCCCCCACCCCATGTAACTGTTGAAAAAATGAAGGAAAGCGCTCTCAGGGCAATGTTTATCCCTCAATCAACAGCACCAAACCAAATTATCTGGTCATGATTAGCATTTGTGGGAGTTTGCTCTGCCCAAATTAACTGTTGCGTTCCCTGCATTGGAATGATGAGTATCCTTCAAAAGTACTTCATTGGCTGCAAAGGTGCCCTGAGGTCATGAAAGGTGTTACCTAAATACAAGTCTTTCATTTAATACTGTGAACGGGACCTTATGCATCAGTTGGCATTTGATAATAGTTAACAATACTTGAAGAGCAATTTGTTGTCCTTAAAGAGCTTTCAGACATTCGGAGCATGGATATAAATGTAATTTCATTTCATTATTCATTTATCCTAGGATTCTCTGGGAAGCCAGGGAAGAGATTGCTGAGCCTTTGGCTTTGATTTTTAGGTCATCATTGGCTACAGGAATAGTGCCAGAGGACTGGAGGACAGCAAATGTGGTCCCTTTGTTCAAGAAGGGGAGTAGAGATAACCCCGGTAACTATAGGCCGGTGAGCCTAACGTCTGTGGTGGGAAAAGCCTTGGAGAGGATTATAAAAGATACGATTTATAATCATCTAGATAGGAATAATATGATTAGGGATAGTCAGCATGGTTTTGTGAAGGGTAGGTCATGCCTCACAAACCTTATCGAGTTCTTTGAGAAGGTGACTGAACAGGTGGACGAGGGTAGAGCAGTTGATGTGTATATGGATTTCAGTAAAGTGTTTGATAAGGTTCCCCACGGTCGGCTATTGCAGAAATTACGGAGGCTGGGGATTTAGGGTGATTTAGAGATGTGGATCAGAAATTGGCTAGTTGAAAGAAGACAGAGAGTGGTGGTTGATGGGAAATGTTCAGAATGGAGTTCAGTTACGAGTGGTGTACCACAAGGATCTGTTCTGGGGCCGTTGCTGTTTGTAATTTTTATAAATGACCTTGAGGAGGGCGCAGAAGGATGGGTGAGTAAATTTGCAGACGACACTAAAGTCGGTGGAGTTGTAGACAGTGCGGAAAGATGTTGCAGGTTACAGAGGGACATAGATAAGCTGCAGAGCTGGGCTGAGAGGTGGCAAATGGAGTTTAATGTGGAGAAGTGTGAGGTGATTCACTTTGGAAAGAATAACAGGAATGAGGAATATTTGGCTAATGGTAAAATTCTTGGTAGTGTGGTAGAGGGATCTCGGTGTCCATGTACATAGATCCCTGAAAGTTGCCACCCAGGTTGATAGGGCTGTGAAGAAAGCCTATAGTGTGATGGCCTTTATTGGTAGAGGGATTGAGTTCCGGAGCCATGAGGTCATGTTGCAGTTGTACAAAACTCTAGTACGGCCGCATTTGGAGTATTGCATACAGTTCTGGTCGCCTCATTATAGGAAGGACGTGGAAGCTTTGGAACGGGTGCAGAGGAGATTTACCAGGATGTTGCCTGGTATGGAGGGAAAATCTTATGAGGAAAGGCTGATGGACTTGAGGTTGTTTTCGTTAGAGAGAAGAAGGTTAAGAGGTGACCTAATAGAGGCATACAAAATGATCAGAGGGTTAGATAGGGTGGACAGCGAGAGCCTTCTCCCGCAGATGGAGGTGGCTAGCACGAGGGGACATAGCCTTAAATTGAGGGGTAATAGATATAGGACAGAGGTCAGAGGTGGGTTTTTTACGCAAAGAGTGGTGAGGCCGTGGAATGCCCTACCTGCAACAGTAGTGAACTCGCCAACATTGAGGGCATTTAAAAGTTTATTGGATAAGCATATGGATGATATGGGCATAGTGTAGGTTAGATGGCCTTTAGTTTTTTCCATGTCGGTGCAACATCGAGGGCCGAAGGGCCTGTACTGCGCTGTATCGTTCTATGTTCTATTACAATAATTCACTAGAAAATCACTATAATTCAGATGCACTTCAGCCTGTCCGATTCCTCACCCACTCTTCCACTGAAAGACTGGGAGACAAGTTTATTTCCAGTTGTTCCAGCTTGGGGAGTGCTTGACCTGGAACTGGGTGGGTGCCTTTTAGGTTGAGACTGTCACACAGGCCAGCAATAGTGAGAACACAAAATCAGCAGGGAAGACAGTAAAACAGGACAGAAGCATTACAATTTCTGCTTCAAGTCATTCGCAGTGATACAGAGTCTGAGATGTGTTGTGATCTCTTCCCATAGGATCAATGTGACCCCTTCAAATGGATTTTACTTCACTGAGCAAGGACTTAACAAGAACCGATGGCTGTGGCGGGATTGCCATCAGCATGTCCATGCACCGCCGTATCTCTCAATAAACCTGGAACTAAACTCTCAAATCAGCATCCGATTAATCTCACGGGGACAGATTTATACCACGTTCAAAACCAGGAAAAGGGGTGTGAGAATTAACATGGGAGCAAAACTGATAGTAAGTAACCGATAGTGTTTAAAGTATAAATATTTCTATGTCGGTCACGACCCGGGAAATTGCTGCATGTCTGTTATTCCCAAGTGTTTCATTGCATGTCTCCTATTCCTAATCTATCACTGCATGTCTGCGCATGGTGGCGCAGAGATTAGCACTGCTTACAGCCCCAGGGACCTTGGTTCTATTCTGGCCTTGGGTGAGTGTCTGTGTGGAGTTTGCACTGTCTCCCAATGTCTGCATGGGTTTCCTCCGGGTGGTCCAGTTTCCACCACAGTCGAAAGATGTGCATGTTAGGTGCATTGGCCATGCTAAATTTCCCCTAGTGGATAAACATGTGCAGGTAATGTAGCGTTACGAGGATAGGGAAGAGTACTGAGCATAGGTAGGGTACTCTTTTAGAGGTTTGGTGCAGAATCGGAAGGTTGAATGGCCTCCTTCTAAACTGTAGAAATTCTATGGTTCCATGGTCTCCTATTCCTAATGTATCTCCGCATGTAATAATAGTAATCGTTATTATTGTCACAAGTAGGCTTACATTAACACTGCATTGAAGTTGCTGTGAAGGGCAGCACAGTGGCGCAGTGGGTTAGCCCTGCTGCCTCACGGCGCCGAAGTCCGATCCAGGTTCGATCCCGGCTCTGGGTCACTATCTGTGTGGAGTTTGCACATTCTCCCCATGTCTGCGTGGGTTTCGCCCCCACAACCCAAAGATGTGCAGGGTAGGTCAATTGGCCACATTAAGTTGCCCTTTAATTGGAGAAAATGAATTGGGTATTCTAAATTTATAAAAGAAAAAAAAAATGAAGTTACTGTGAAAAGCCCCTCGTCACCACATTCCGGCGCCTGTTTGGATACACAGAGGGAATTCAGAATGTCCAAATTACCTAACAGCACGTCTTTCGGGACTTGTGGGAGGAAACCGGAGCACCTGGAAGAAACCCACACAGACACAGGGAGAACATGCAGATCCACACAGACAGTGACGCAAGCCGGGAATCGAACCTGGGACGCTGCCGCTGTGAAGCAACGGTGCTAACCATTATACTACTGTGTGCATGACTGCTATTCCCAGTGTGGCGCTGCATTCCTGCTAGTCCTACTATATCACTGCATGTCTGCTCATCCCCAGTGTGCTACTGTATGTCTGCTATTCCTAATTAATCACTGCTTGCCAGCTAATACCCAGTGTGCTACTGCATGTCTGCTATTCCTAATTAATCACTGCTTGCCAGCTAATACCCAGTGTGCTACTGCATGTCTGCTGTTCCCTAGTCTCCTACTCCATATGTATCGATGCATTTCTGCTATTCCCAATGTATCGCTGCAATTCTCTTATTTCACTGCATTCTGCTCTTCCCAATGTATCACTGCATTTCTCTTATTTCACTGCATTCTGCTCTTCCCAATGTATCACAGTATTTCTCCTATTCCCAATGTATCACTGCATGTCTCCCACTCCCAAAGTACCACTGCATTCTGCTATTCCCAATGTATCACTGCATTCTGCTGTTCCTAATGCATCACTGCATTCTGCTATTCCCAATGTATCACTGCATTCTGCTGTTCCTAATGCATCACTGCATTCTGCTGTTCCCAAAGTACCACTGCACTCTGCTATTCCCAATGTATCACTGCATTCTGCTGTTCCTAATGTATCACTGCATTCTGCTGTTCCTAATGTACCACTGCATGTCTTCTGTTCCTAATGTATCACTGCATTCTGCTGTTCCTAATGTATCACTGCATTCTGCTGTTCCTAATGTATCACTGCATTCTGCTGTTCCTAATGTATCACTGCATGTCTGCTATTCCCATTGTATCACTGCATTCTGCTGTTCCTAATGTATCACTGCATTCTGCTGTTCCTAATGTATCACTGCATTCTGCTGTTCCTAATGTATCACTGCATTCTGCTGTTCCTAATGTATCACTGCATGTCTGCTATTCCCATTGTATCACTGCATTCTGCTGTTCCTAATGTATCACTGCATTCTGCTGTTCCTAATGTATGATCGCATTCTGATGTTCCTAATGTATCACTGCCTGTCTGCTATTCCCATTGTATCACTGCATTCTGCTGTTCCCAATGTATCACTGCATTCTGCTGTTCCTAAGGTATCACTGCATTCTGCTGTTCCTAAGGTATCACTGCATTCTGCTGTTCCTAAGGTATCACTGCATGGCTGCTGTTCCTAATGTATCACTGCATTCTGCTGTTCCTAAGGTATCACTACCTGTCTGCTGTTCCTAATGTAACACTGCATTCTGCTGTTCCTAATGCATCACTGCATTCTGCTCTTCCTAATGTATCACTGCATTCTCCTGTTCCTAATGTACCACTGCATTCTGCTGTTCCTAATGTGTCACTGCATGTCTGTCATTCCTAATGTATTACTGCATTCTGCTGTTCCTAATGTATCACTGCACGTCTGTCATTCCTAATGTATCACTGCATGTCTGCTGTTCCTAATGTATCACTGCATTCTGCTGTTCCTAAAGTCTCACTGCATGTCTGTCATTCCTAATGTATCACTGCATTCTGCTGTTCGTAATGTATCACTGCATGTCTGCTATTCCTAATGTATCACTGCATTCTGCTGTTCCTAATGTATCACTGCATTCTGCTGTTCCTAATGTATCACTGCACATCTGTTCCTAATGTATCACTGCATGTCTGCTATTCCTAATGTATCACTGCATGTCTGTCATTCCTAATGTATCACTGCATTCTGCTGTTCCTAATGTATCACTGCATTCTGCTGTTCCTAATGTATCACTGCATGTCTGTCATTCCTAATGTATCACTGCATTCTGCTGTTCCTAATGTATCACTGCATTCTGCTGTTCCTAATGTATCACTGCATTCTGCTGTTCCTAATGTATCACTGCATTCTGCTGTTCCTAATGTATCACTGCATGTCTGTCATTCCTAATGTATCACTGCATTCTGCTGTTCCTAATGTATCACTGCATTCTGCTGTTCCTAATTTATCACTGCATTCTGCTGTTCCTAATGTATCACTGCATGTCTGTCATTCCTAATGTATCACTGCATTCTGCTGTTCCTAATGTACCACTGCATTCTGCTGTTCCTAATGTATCACTGCATGTCTGTCATTCCTAATGTATCACTGCATTCTGCTGTTCCTAATGTATCACTGCACTCTGCTGTTCCTAATGTACCACTGCATTCTGCTGTTCCTAATGTATCACTGCACTCTGCTGTTCCTAATGTACCACTGCATTCTGCTGTTCCTAATGTATCACTGCATTCTGCTGTTCCTAATGTATCACTGCATTCTGCTGTTCCTAATGTATCACTGCATTCTCCTGTTCCTAGTGTGTCTCTGCTGTTCCTAATGTATCACTGCACGTCTGTCATTCCTAATGTATCACTGCATGTCTGCTGTTCCTAATGTATCACTGCATTCTGCTGTTCCTAATGTATCACTGCATGTCTGTCATTCCTAATGTATCACTGCATTCTGCTGTTCGTAATGTATCACTGCATGTCTGCTATTCCTAATGTATCACTGCATTCTGCTGTTCCTAATGTATCACTGCACATCTGTTATTCCTAATGTATCACTGCATGTCTGCTATTCCTAATGTATCACTGCATGTCTGTCATTCCTAATGTATCACTGCATTCTGCTGTTCCTAATGTATCACTGCATTCTGCTGTTCCTAATGTATCACTGCACATCTGTTATTCCTAATGTATCACTGTATGTCTGCTATTCCTAATGTATCACTGCATGTCTGTCATTCCTAATGTATCACTGCATTCTGCTGTTCCTAATGTATCACTGCATGCCTGTCATTCCCAATGTATCACTGCACGTCTGCCATTCCTAACGTGTCACTGCATGTCAGCTATTCCTAATGTATCACTGCATTCTGCTGTTCCTAATGTATGACTGCATTCTGCTGCTCCTAATGTATGACTGCATTCTGCTGCTCCTAATGTATGACTGCATTCTGCTGCTCCTAATGTATCACTGCATTCTGCTGTTCCTAATGTATCACTGCATTCTGCTGTTCCTAATGTATCACTGAATTCTGCTGTTCCTAATGTAACACTGCATTCTGCTGTTCCTATACTGAATTCTGCTGTTCCTAATGTATTACTGCATTCTGCTGTTCCTAATGTATCACTGCATTCTGCTGTTCCTAATGTGTCTCTGCTGTTCCTAATGTATCACTGCACTCTGCTGTTCCTAATGTATCACTGCATTCTGCTGTTCCTAATGTATCACATGCATTCTGCTGTTCCTAATGTATCACTGCATTCTGCTGTTCCTAATTAATCACTGCTTGCCAGCTAATACCCAGTGTGCTACTGCATGTCTGCTATTCCTAATTAATCACTGCTTGCCAGCTAATACCCAGTGTGCTACTGCATGTCTGCTGTTCCCCAGTCTCCTACTCCATATGTATCGATGCATTTCTGCTATTCCCAATGTATCGCTGCAATTCTCTTATTTCACTGCATTCTGCTCTTCCCAATGTATCACTGCATTTCTCTTATTTCACTGCATTCTGCTCTTCCCAATGTATCACAGTATTTCTCCTATTCCCAATGTATCACTGCATGTCTCCCACTCCCAAAGTACCACTGCATTCTGCTATTCCCAATGTATCACTGCATTCTGCTGTTCCTAATGCATCACTGCATTCTGCTATTCCCAATGTATCACTGCATTCTGCTGTTCCTAATGCATCACTGCATTCTGCTGTTCCCAAAGTACCACTGCACTCTGCTATTCCCAATGTATCACTGCATTCTGCTGTTCCTAATGTATCACTGCATTCTGCTGTTCCTAATGTACCACTGCATGTCTTCTGTTCCTAATGTATCACTGCATTCTGCTGTTCCTAATGTATCACTGCATTCTGCTGTTCCTAATGTATCACTGCATTCTGCTGTTCCTAATGTATCACTGCATGTCTGCTATTCCCATTGTATCACTGCATTCTGCTGTTCCTAATGTATCACTGCATTCTGCTGTTCCTAATGTATCACTGCATTCTGCTGTTCCTAATGTATCACTGCATTCTGCTGTTCCTAATGTATCACTGCATGTCTGCTATTCCCATTGTATCACTGCATTCTGCTGTTCCTAATGTATCACTGCATTCTGCTGTTCCTAATGTATGATCGCATTCTGATGTTCCTAATGTATCACTGCCTGTCTGCTATTCCCATTGTATCACTGCATTCTGCTGTTCCCAATGTATCACTGCATTCTGCTGTTCCTAAGGTATCACTGCATTCTGCTGTTCCTAAGGTATCACTGCATTCTGCTGTTCCTAAGGTATCACTGCATGGCTGCTGTTCCTAATGTATCACTGCATTCTGCTGTTCCTAAGGTATCACTACCTGTCTGCTGTTCCTAATGTAACACTGCATTCTGCTGTTCCTAATGCATCACTGCATTCTGCTCTTCCTAATGTATCACTGCATTCTCCTGTTCCTAATGTATCACTGAATTCTGCTGTTCCTAATTTATCACTGCATTCTGCTGTTCCTAATGTGTCACTGCATGTCTGTCATTCCTAATGTATTACTGCATTCTGCTGTTCCTAATGTATCACTGCACGTCTGTCATTCCTAATGTATCACTGCATGTCTGCTGTTCCTAATGTATCACTGCATTCTGCTGTTCCTAAAGTCTCACTGCATGTCTGTCATTCCTAATGTATCACTGCATTCTGCTGTTCGTAATGTATCACTGCATGTCTGCTATTCCTAATGTATCACTGCATTCTGCTGTTCCTAATGTATCACTGCATTCTGCTGTTCCTAATGTATCACTGCACATCTGTTCCTAATGTATCACTGCATGTCTGCTATTCCTAATGTATCACTGCATGTCTGTCATTCCTAATGTATCACTGCATTCTGCTGTTCCTAATGTATCACTGCATTCTGCTGTTCCTAATGTATCACTGCATGTCTGTCATTCCTAATGTATCACTGCATTCTGCTGTTCCTAATGTATCACTGCATTCTGCTGTTCCTAATGTATCACTGCATTCTGCTGTTCCTAATGTATCACTGCATTCTGCTGTTCCTAATGTATCACTGCATGTCTGTCATTCCTAATGTATCACTGCATTCTGCTGTTCCTAATGTATCACTGCATTCTGCTGTTCCTAATTTATCACTGCATTCTGCTGTTCCTAATGTATCACTGCATGTCTGTCATTCCTAATGTATCACTGCATTCTGCTGTTCCTAATGTACCACTGCATTCTGCTGTTCCTAATGTATCACTGCATGTCTGTCATTCCTAATGTATCACTGCATTCTGCTGTTCCTAATGTATCACTGCACTCTGCTGTTCCTAATGTACCACTGCATTCTGCTGTTCCTAATGTATCACTGCACTCTGCTGTTCCTAATGTACCACTGCATTCTGCTGTTCCTAATGTATCACTGCATTCTGCTGTTCCTAATGTATCACTGCATTCTGCTGTTCCTAATGTATCACTGCATTCTCCTGTTCCTAGTGTGTCTCTGCTGTTCCTAATGTATCACTGCACGTCTGTCATTCCTAATGTATCACTGCATGTCTGCTGTTCCTAATGTATCACTGCATTCTGCTGTTCCTAATGTATCACTGCATGTCTGTCATTCCTAATGTATCACTGCATTCTGCTGTTCGTAATGTATCACTGCATGTCTGCTATTCCTAATGTATCACTGCATTCTGCTGTTCCTAATGTATCACTGCACATCTGTTATTCCTAATGTATCACTGCATGTCTGCTATTCCTAATGTATCACTGCATGTCTGTCATTCCTAATGTATCACTGCATTCTGCTGTTCCTAATGTATCACTGCATTCTGCTGTTCCTAATGTATCACTGCACATCTGTTATTCCTAATGTATCACTGTATGTCTGCTATTCCTAATGTATCACTGCATGTCTGTCATTCCTAATGTATCACTGCATTCTGCTGTTCCTAATGTATCACTGCATGCCTGTCATTCCCAATGTATCACTGCACGTCTGCCATTCCTAACGTGTCACTGCATGTCAGCTATTCCTAATGTATCACTGCATTCTGCTGTTCCTAATGTATGACTGCATTCTGCTGCTCCTAATGTATGACTGCATTCTGCTGCTCCTAATGTATGACTGCATTCTGCTGCTCCTAATGTATCACTGCATTCTGCTGTTCCTAATGTATCACTGCATTCTGCTGTTCCTAATGTATCACTGAATTCTGCTGTTCCTAATGTAACACTGCATTCTGCTGTTCCTATACTGAATTCTGCTGTTCCTAATGTATTACTGCATTCTGCTGTTCCTAATGTATCACTGCATTCTGCTGTTCCTAATGTGTCTCTGCTGTTCCTAATGTATCACTGCACTCTGCTGTTCCTAATGTATCACTGCATTCTGCTGTTCCTAATGTATCACATGCATTCTGCTGTTCCTAATGTATCACTGCATTCTGCTGTTCCTAATTTATCACTGCATGTCTGCTGTTCCTAATGTATCACTGCATGTCTGTCGTTCCTAATGTATCACTGCCTGTCTGCTATTCCCAATGTGTCACTGCATGTCTGCTGTTCCTAATGTATCACTGCATGTCTGCTGTTCCTAATGTATCACTGCATTCTGCTGTTCCTAATGTATCACTGCATGTCTGTCATTCCTAATGTATCACTGCATTCTGCTGTTCCTAATGTATCACTGCATTCTGCTGTTCCTAATGTATCACTGCATGTCTGTCATTCCTAATGTATCACTGCCTGTCTGCTATTCCCAATGTGTCACTGCATGTCTGCTGTTCCTAATGTAGCATTACATGTCTGCTGTTCCTAATGTATCACTGCATTGTGCTGTTCCTAATGTATCACTGCATGTCTGTCATTCCTAATGTATGACTGCATTCTGCTGTTCCTAACGTATCACTGCATTCTGCTGTTCCTAATGTGTCACTGCATGCCTGCTGTTCCTAATGTATGACTGCATTCTGCTGTTCCTAATGTATCACTGCATGTCTGCTCCTGCTGTTCCTAATGTATCACTGTATTCTGCTGTCCTAATGTATCACTGCATGTCAGCTGTTCCTAATGTATCACTGCATTCTGCTGTTCCTAATGTATCACTGCATTCTGCTGTTCCTAATGTATCACTGTATTCTGCTGTTCCCAATGTGTCGCTGCATGTCTGCTGTCCCTAGTATATCACTGCATGGCTGCTGTTCGTAATACATCACTGCAGCCTGCTGTTCCTAATACATCACTATGTCTTCTATTCCCAGATTTTCACTCCATCTCAGCTGTTCCTAATGTATCACTGCATGTCTGCTGTTCGTAGCATGTCACCGCATGTCTGCTGTTCCTAATGTGTCACTGCTTGTCTGTTATTCTCAATATACCACTGCATGTCTGCTGTTCCTAATTTTTAACTGCATGTCTGCTATTCCCAGTGAAATAACTGCTGTTCCCAATGTATCACTACATGTCTGCTATTCCCAATGTGTCGCTGCATGTCTGCTGTCCCTAGTATATCACTGCATGACTGCTGTTCCTAATACATCACTGCATGCCTGCTGTTCCTAATACATCACTATGTCTACTATTCCCAGAGTATCACTGCATGTCTGCTGTTCCTAATGTATTACTGCATGTCTGTTATTCCCTATCTATCACTGCATGTCTGCCATTCGTAAGGTACCAGGCCAGGTCTGTTATTCCCAATAAATCTCTGCATATCTGTTATTCCCAGTGTCTGCTATTCTCCTGTAAATCAGTGTTTTGGTGAAAGGTCCCTGAGCTGAATTGCTAATTTGGCTTTTCTCTCCACCAATGCAGCCACATCTGCTGACTATGTCCAGCATGAGTCATTTTAATTTAAGAATTCCGGCATCCGCAGTATTTGGCTTTTCAGATTATATTGGACTTGCGTTGGGAATATTTTGAGTGCAAATGAAAACACTGCTGATGCTGTTGAAACATCTTAAAGATGGAGATGTTACTTTGAACTCGGTGTTATTCCACAGTTCTATCATAGTGAACTAGAACAAGGAGAGATGTCTCATCCGGTTGACCTAATAATCGTGGAGGGTATTAGCAATATGGATAGTCTGGCTGAGTTGTCACAGATGCGTCAGACTTTCCCTCAAAAAGAGTTTGGGTCAACAGTGATGAAATTCAACATCAATAAATGCATTCAATTGCTCCCCCTACCAGAGTGGAATGTCCCCAAGAAATACACAGAAGGATTATCAGACAACATTGGACAATGAATCATGGATTAAGAAGTCCAGATAACCAAAAGCTTGATTAAGGAGGCAAATTTTAACAAATGTCTTAAAGGAGGAAAGACAGTGATGAGGGAGGGAATTCTAGGATTTAAGATCGAGGCAGCTGAAGACATCACCCAATTAAATCAAAAATTACTGGGAAAACTCAGCAGGACCTGCAGTATTAATTTTGAAGAGGTCATTTTGGACTTTGAAATGTTAACTCTGTTTCTCTCTCCATAGTATCCCACAGGGGCTGGTTTAGCTCACAAGGCTAAATCGCTGGCTTATAAAGCAGGCCAGCAGCACGGTTCGATTCCCGTACCAGCCTCCCTGAACAGGTGCTGGAATGTGGCGACTAGGGGCTTTTCACAGTAACTTCATTGAAGCCTACTCGTGACAATAAGCAATTTTCATTTTAATTTAGATGCTGCCAGATCTGCTGAACTTTTCCAGCACTTTGTTGGATTTCAGATTTCCAGCATCTGCAGTCTTTTGTTTTTACATATCAGCCAGTGGTGGATGATTGAAATTGGGGATGAGCGAGAGGACAGAAGTGGAGGGGTGCAGAGATCGGAGGGTTCGGGGGGGTGGGGTGGCAGCTACCGAGTATTACCGAGGGCATTGCTGAATTGGGCGCCAGTGATTGACGAATAAACTGGATTGGGTACAAGCAAGGACATGGACAACAAACGTTTGAATGAGCTGAAGTCTATGGAAGGTGGGAGGCTCACCAAGAGAATGATGGAATAATAAAATCTGGAGGTAACAAAGGCTTAGATGGGGGTTTCCTCAGCAGCTGAGCTGAGGGTGAGCAGAGGAGGATGATGCCACTGAGCTGGAAATTAGGTGTCCTTAGTAATGGGACTCTCTGGCCTTATTGTGAAATAGCTTAAAGCATTGTCTGCTTTAAAAATAATTTTACCGCATAATATATGAGGGATTAGTACCTTTGGTGAAATTTTGATTTGCAAATGGTATCCAAGCTCACAGCAATGACAGTATAACCTTCAATCTATGGACTGAATTTAACAATCCCAGACGACTGGAGTGAGGATCAGCATTGGGACCACAGCACTGTTGATTTTGTGAGTTGCGCTCCCTGTCCATTGATGCTCCCCTGGGCGGTATGATTTCCACTGCTATCTGCTGCACTATCTGGCTGTGTTATCATTTAAACAATACCACGGTTAAAGTCACTCTTTAACATTTTTTTCTCCCCATTTCTCTTTCACTTCAATGCAGCTGAAAGACATCGAACAATTTCACACATTAGAATCAGGCGCCACAAAGGAAGAGATGTACCTCAAGAGAATGAGCCAGAAAATTCAGGGACTCCTTGATTTATTGCAATATAATTGAGACGTTCAGAACTTCAACATTTCTACCACTGACCAACAGCTCCATCTCACTAGGTTCACACGTTGCGACAACAGAGACTGTAAATTTGTCAATGTCTTCTCACTATCATCCCTGATCATATCTGATAGTCTCCATGCATACTGCGTAGTAGAGAATCACAACTAATGAATCCTTGGATAGATTTAGGCTCTCTTCTCCTCTACTTGAATATGATCAATGAGGTTCATGCCATTGTCCATTTATGCCCAAGCATAACCGGTAAGATTCCTGAATTTGTTCACTGTTACCTGATTGTGACCAAGTAGGTTTCTGAATGTAAGGGGAAACAGGAGATCCACTATCAGAATTGAACAAGATACAATTATTACATTTGATACAGCCAGTTTGGGATGTAGATGTACAGTCTTCTGCAAACAATGATTTTGATGTGCTAGGGAATTAGACCAAACATCAGGAAATGGGAAAAACCAACAGAGACTATGTATAACTTACAGGCAAGTGAAGTGAAAGTGGTGAGAAAAGGATCTCAGCATTATTGTACACAAAACACTGAATCATGAACAATGCAAACAGGGTATATTTAGGTCGTATTAATAGATCTATTCAATACAAATCAAAGGACCATTCTGTCATTCTCTGGGTTATTGGTTGGACTGCAGCTGGAATATAACATCCAGCCTTAGTCCTCCAGGATGATAAAGGAAGAGTTGCATTTTTATAAAGTACCTTTCCAGACTTCAGGATATCCATAAGCACTTTCCAGCCAACTCAGGAGTTACGTATAGTCACTGTCACAGTGGAGGAAATGCAGCATTTATTTACAAAAGACAAGCTTCCACAAACAGCAGTGACAATCATGGCCAGAGCATCTGTGTTTGTGCTGTTGATTGAGGGATGCCTATCGGCCAGGACTCTGGGGATAGCTCCCCTGCTGCTCTTCAAAATAGTGCCACGCAGAGCCTCAGATTAATACCTGGTCTGAAAGATGGGTACCTCTATCATGCAGCATTCCCTCAGTCCTGCACTGGAGTGTCAGTCCAGATTTTATGCTCAAGTCTCTGATATGGGACTTGAACCCACAACCTTCTGACTCAGAAGTGAGAAAGCTACCAAGTGACCCAAGTCATTTGGTGAGTCATATGGTGGCCACGGAGAAAGAACTTGAGTTACTTCGATAGGATTTAACACCTGGATGTACTTAGGGTACAGTAGATTTAGATGTGGCCAGATAAACTTATGGAAGGGCTGGATTGTATATTTATTGATGTAAAGGTTGACGGATTAGGGAGGAGCAGAGGACATGCAATAAAACTCTGTAAGAGTAATTGACTGATGTTAGAGATTCTTCACTTTCCAGAGTGCATTGTCAAGTCTCTGTGTGTCTTCAAAAGACTTAGATTGGTTCTTAGCTGGGGCAGAAATTACATCAAATGAAAGGTAAGTGATTTAACCAATGTAAAGTACATCCAAATAGTTACTTCCTAACCTTTCAGGATGTATGTTTCACTGCTCCAGTCATACATTTCAACTCTCCTCACCGAACCAGTAATGGTCACCTGGTTTGAAGATGAATGAGGGATATTCTGGCCAACGAGGTTCTTTCTGTGGTGATATAAAGTTCTCTTGCTTTTGATAGCCCATAGCACCTCATAAATGTCCGGTTTTGAGTTGCTAGATCTGACCATTCAACATTGGTATTGTCACATATCACAATGGAGACCAAAGTCAGTGTGAAGACAAGGTCACTCCAACCGATACGGTAATGGAGAGCTACATCGGCAAAATTCAAATTGATGAGGACAAGATCAAACAGATTTTTCCCTCTTCATGATTCTGTCGGAGGCTTCCTGGTCTATCAGCTGTCTCCATGAGGACTTGGCCAACTCAGTGAATAGTGGTGCTACCAAGCCACTCTTGGTGATGGACATCCAGAGTACATTCTGTGCTCTTGCTTCTTCCAAATAGTTTTCGACATGAAGAAGTACTCCTTCCCAACTGTATACCACTGTGCTACCATGTCCCCTGGGTCTGGCCTGTTCTTGGGACAGGACATACACAGCAATGGTGTTGGAAAAGTCTGTCACATTGGCAGAAATATATGATACTGTGAATGACTGTTAAGCTGTAACTTGATTAGTCTGTGGGACAACTCTCCCAATGTTTGCACAAACCTGCAAATATCAGTGAGAAGGGCGTTGTTGGGTTGAAGGTACAGGATGTGCCTTAATCATTGCTGTCCATAGGTTGATGCCAGTAGGTGGTCCATTCAGTTTTATTATTTTTTGTTATAGAGGTTTGATGCAACTGAGTGGCTTGTCAGACCATTTCTGAGGGCAGTTTACATCAACTACATTGTTGTGGGTCTGGAGTTACATGTAGGCCAGACCAGGTAAGGACACAGGTATCCTCCCCAAAGGGCATTAGTGAACCAGATGGGTTTTTAGGGCAATGGTTACCTGCTTTTAGGCCCACTTTTCCAACCAGTTTTATTTAATTAGTCAAATTTAAATGTTGTTGGGATTTGAACTGATGACTCTGTATCATTAGCCTAAACTTCAGGATTACTAGTCCAGTAATATAAGCATTTTAATCACTGTCTGCAGACGCAGTCAAAAGTAACTACTGCTCACCTTATATGCATAATTGTGAGTGGTTCTGAGCTTCATGCTCTGCAAAGAGCGGACTTCTGGTGACGGCCAAAATGGAATTTTGACAGGAAAGTGCATTTGAAGGAGTGGAGGAGGAGCTCCCCTTCCAGACCCGGCAGAAGAAGGTTAAATATCTGGCCAAGGAACTGAAGGAGACGTGTGGGATAGCAACAATTAGGAAGATGGCAGAGGAGGAAGGCGCTGGTACCGGAAGTAGTGGTATCTAAGGACGAGGAGAAGGCTTTCGACCGGGTGGCATGGCGGTACCTGTTTGAGGTTCTGCAAAGGTTTGGGTTTGGGCTGAAGTTTGTGGCATAGGTGTGTCTGTTGGCTGGTTCTGGTAGCAATGTATGGACAAATGAGATGAGTTCACAGAGCTTTGTGTTGCATAGAGGAACAAGGCAGGGGTGTCCACTGTCGGCGCTGTTGTTCGCGCTAGCAAGAGCCCTTTGTGATGGCTCTTAGGGGGTCAGCGAAGTGGCAGGGGATTACGAGGGGGAGTGGGGAACACTGGGTGTTGCTGTCTGCAGACAACCTTCTCAGACCCATTGGAGAGCATGGGAGAATTTTGGGCTTATTGAGAGGTTTGGGCCTTCTTGGGCTATAAGTTGAATGTGGGGAAAAGCGAGGTGTTTCCGGTGAACGAGGTGGGTCGGGGAGCCAATTTAGGGGTGTTGACATTTAAGGTGGCCAGGAATCTGTTCAGGTATCTGGGGGTCGAGGTGACGGGGGAGTGGGAGACGATGCTCAAATGGAACGTAAAATTGAAGGAGGACATTAGGAGGTGGGATACGTTACACCTGACACTGGCAGGGAGGGTTTAAGTGGTAAAAATGAGTGTCCTGCCCAGGTTTCTATTTGTATTCCAGACCCTCCCGATCTTCGTTCCAAAGGCCTTTTTACGGAAACTGGATGCAGCGATCTTGGAGTTTATATGGGCGGGGAAGGTAAAGATATGGGGTAAAGAAGGCCCTGCTAGAGAGGCAGAAAGGGGGTGTTGGCGTTACTGAATCTGCTGCACTGTTATTGGGCAGTGAATGTGGAGAAAGTGAGGTGGTGGTGGGAAAGAGAGAGAGGTTAGAATGGGTTAGGATGGTGGAGGAGTCCTGTAGGGGGTCCAGCCTGAGGGTCATGGTGACGGCGGCATTGCCACTGGCATCAAGAAGATATACTGGGAGCCCAGTCCATGGTTAGAGTGTGGAGAGGTTCTGGGTGAGAGTGTTTGGGATGATATCAAAGATTGTGGGGGTAGAGGCTGGGCCAGACCCGATGGTGGCGATCTTTGGGATATTGGAAATGCCGGAGCTGTTGGAGGAGAGGAAAGCGGGTGTCGTGGCCTTCGCCTCTCTTGTTATCTGGCAAAGGATTTTGCTGGAATGGCAGTCGACAACACAGCTTGGAGAAGATTAAGTTTCAATTGAGGATTGGCGGCACAGTGGTTAGCACTGCTATCTCGCGTCACCGAGGACCCGGGTTAGAATGAACCCCGGGTCACTGTCCGTGTGAAGTTGGCACATTCTCCCAGTGTCTGCATGGGTCTCACCCCCTCAAAGATGTACATAAGAACTAGGAGCAGGAGTAGACCATCTGGCCCCTCGAGCCTGCTCCGCCATTCAACGAGATCATTGTTATGTGGATCACTACAATCATGGCTGATCTTTTGTGGACTCAGCTCCACTTTCCGGCCCGAACACCATAACCCTTAATCCCTTTATTCTTCAAAAAACTATCTATCTTTACCTTAAAAACATTTAATGAAGGAGACCCAACTGCTTCACTGGGCAAGGAATTCCATAGATTCACAACCCTTTGGGTGAAGAAGTTCCTCCTAAACTCAGTCCTAAATTTATTTCCCCTTATTTTGAGGCTATGTCCCCTAGTTCTGCTTTCACCCACCAGTGGAAACAACCTGCCCGCATCTATCCTATCTATTCCCTTTATAATTTTAAATGTTTCTATAAGATCCCCCCTCATCCTTCTAAATTCCAACGAGTACAGTCCCAGTCTACTCAACTTCTCCTCATAATCCAACCCCTTCAGCTCTGGGATTAACCTAGTGAATCTCCTCTGCACACCCTCCAGTGCCAGTACGTCCTTTCTCAAGTAAGGAGACCAAAACTGAACACAATTCTCCAGGTGTGGCCTCACTAACACCTTATACAATTGCAACATAACCTCCCTAGTCTTAAACTCCATCCCTCTAGCAATGAAGGACAAAATTCCATTTGCCTTCTTAATCACCTGTTGCACCTGTAAACCAACTTTCTGTGACTTATGCACTAGCACACCCAGGTCTCTCTGCACAGCGGCATGCTTTAATGTTTTATCTTTTAAATAATAATCCCGTTTGCTGTTATTCCTACCGAAATGGATAACCTCACATTTGTCAACATTGTATTCCATCTGCCAGACCCTAGCCCATTCAACCTATCCAAATCCCTCTGCAGACTTCCAGTATCCTCTGCACTTTTCGCTTTACCACTCACCTTAGTGTCATCTGCAAACTTGGACACATTGCCCTTGGTCCCCAACTCCAAATCCTCTATGTAAATTGTGAACAATTGTGGGCCCAACACGGATCCCTGAGGGACACCACTAGCTACTGATTGCCAACCAGAGAAACACTCATTAATCCCCCATTCTTTGCTTTCTATTAATTAACCAATCCTCTATCCATGCTACTACTTTACCCTTAATGTCATGCATCTTAGATGAATTGGCCATGCAAAATTGCCTCTTAATTTGAAAAAACAATTGGGTATTCTAATTTTTTTTTAAAGTTCGAATTGAGGGGATCAGCGGAGGGTTTTGAGACTTTCACGACCATGTTTGAGGAATTGTTCATCGTGGGGAGGGGGTGTGAAAGGCGAGAAAAACCTGTACAAACTGTAAACCATTAGATGTGGAGAATGTTTTCTGACTTACGTTTTTGTACTTATTTTGAATATGTTTGGAATAAAATACATTGAAGAAAACTCTGCTGGGCTGCATGTAAGAAATTCCTAGATCTGTATAGTAAACCATACTCCACCTATTGTGCTTTCATATGGGGGGGGGGGGGGGGAGACTGGCTGACTGGCTGCTGACACAATCAATTTACTGGTTATGAATAAAAGTTTGTAACACACCCAGTGGATTTTATGAAAAAATGTTAGCTTTTATTTGTGATATGGCACAGCACAACTCCGCTCTAAGTTGCTTCTCATCTTCCATGAAGAAAACTAGGTGCTAAAATGACTACTTACCACCAATTGGGTTTAATTTAATTCTATTTTGATCGATGACGATCAAAGGTAACAGATTCCTCACTGAGGGGACTGAGCAGATTTAATCCACCATTACATTTTGAACATGTTCAAGAATGGAGTGTTTTCCATTGCCCTCGTCTCCATCTTCTCTGATTTGATAATGCTGCCGTGCTTCTGATATGTCTTGTGTTCCTCAATCAAGGATTCCCCCCCCCCCCACCCCCACCATGGTGGACAGGGGTCCTCAACTGTGTCTGTCCCAGTTCCAGCATTCTGCTTTTACTTCTTCTCCTCCCTCCTAGAACTACCTCAGGGTTCCCATTGCCCTCTATCCACCCATTAGTGATCATATTCAGTATCATCTTCCATTGTTTCAACCCCCTCCAGTGTGATGCCACCAAACATATCTCCCCTCCCGTTTCAGCATTTTGACCACAGCCCCCTAGTCTCTTTCTCTATCACCCTCAACATCCCAACCCTTCCCCCAACATCTTCCAATTGAAGTGCCGAGGATGTAAAATCTATCCTATAGTGCGAGGGTAGGAGGTCAATGATTCTATGACATACAAGAGTATATGAATTGTACTTGAAACACTGTCCATGATCCTAAATACCCTTTCCATACGAAACTGAGTTTTACTGCTACTTGTTTCAATTAATTATTCACTGTTCACATTACAGGTTGCTCTACATCAGTGACCAAACATTATAAAAATAAATTTACAGTATGTGAGCAGCACTGGCTATGCCAGCATTAACTGCTCAACCCTAATTGCCCTTCAGAGGTGATGGTGAGCCAGAGGGGAATTTCCAGATGGTGGTATTTCCACATTTCTGCTGCCCTTGTCCTTCAAGGTGGTAGTGGTCATGGATTTCGAAGGTGCTGCCTAAGGAGCCTTGGCAAGTTCCTGCAGTGCACCTTGTGGACGGTACATACTGCTGCTACTGTGTGTCAGCGGTGGAGGGAGTGAATGTTTCTGGAAGTGGTGCCAATCAAGCGGTCCGCTTTGTCCTGGAGGTGTTGAGTTTTTGGAATGTTGGAGCTGCACTCATCCAGGCAAGTGCTTGTGCCTTGTAGATGGTGGACAGGCTTTGGGGAGTTAGGAAGTGAGTTACTTGCTGCAGGATTCCGAGCCTCTGACCTGCTCTGGTAGTCGCTGTATTTATATGGCTAGTCCAGTTTAGTTTGTGGACAATGGTAACCTCCAGGATGTTGATAGTGGGGGATTCAGCAATGGTAATAGAACATAGAACAGTACAGCACAGAACAGGCCCTTCGGCCCTCGATGTTGTGCCGATCAATGATCACCCTACTCAAACCCACGTATCCACCCTATACACCCTACTCAAACCCACGTATCCACCTCAACTGTGTCTGTCCCAGTTCCAGCATTCTGCTTTTACTTCTTCTCCTCCCTCCTAGAACTACCTCAGGGTTCCCATTGCCCTCTATCCACCCATTAGTGATCATATTCAGTATCATCTTCCATTGTTTCAACCCCCTCCAGTGTGATGCCACCAAACATATCTACCCTCCCGTTTCAGCATTTTGACCACAGCCCCCTAGTCTCTTTCTCTATCACCCTCAACATCCCAACCCTTCCCCCAACATCTTCCAATTGAAGTGCCGAGGATGTAAAATCTATCCTATAGTGCGAGGGTAGGAGGTCAATGATTCTATGACATACAAGAGTATATGAATTGTACTTGAAACACTGTCCATGATCCTAAATACCCTTTCCATACGAAACTGAGTTTTACTGCTACTTGTTTCAATTAATTATTCACTGTTCACATTACAGGTTGCTCTACATCAGTGACCAAACATTATAAAAATAAATTTACAGTATGTGAGCAGCACTGGCTATGCCAGCATTAACTGCTCAACCCTAATTGCCCTTCAGAGGTGATGGTGAGCCAGAGGGGAATTTCCAGATGGTGGTATTTCCACATTTCTGCTGCCCTTGTCCTTCAAGGTGGTAGTGGTCATGGATTTCGAAGGTGCTGCCTAAGGAGCCTTGGCAAGTTCCTGCAGTGCACCTTGTGGACGGTACATACTGCTGCTACTGTGTGTCAGCGGTGGAGGGAGTGAATGTTTCTGGAAGTGGTGCCAATCAAGCGGTCCGCTTTGTCCTGGAGGTGTTGAGTTTTTGGAATGTTGGAGCTGCACTCATCCAGGCAAGTGCTTGTGCCTTGTAGATGGTGGACAGGCTTTGGGGAGTTAGGAAGTGAGTTACTTGCTGCAGGATTCCGAGCCTCTGACCTGCTCTGGTAGTCGCTGTATTTATATGGCTAGTCCAGTTTAGTTTGTGGACAATGGTAACCTCCAGGATGTTGATAGTGGGGGATTCAGCAATGGTAATAGAACATAGAACAGTACAGCACAGAACAGGCCCTTCGGCCCTCGATGTTGTGCCGATCAATGATCACCCTACTCAAACCCACGTATCCACCCTATACCTGTAACCCAAGAACACCCCCCCCTTATCCTTACTTTTTAGGACACTACGGGCAATTTAGCATAGCCAATCCACCTAACCCGCACATCTTTGGACTGTGGGGGGAAACCGGAGCACCCGGAGGAAACCCACGCACACACGGGGAGGACGTGCAGACTCCGCACAGACAGTGACCCAGCCGGGAATCGAACCTGGGACCCTGGAGCTGTGAAGCATTTATGCTAACCACCATGCTACCGCGCTGCCCCAATGCCATTGAATGAGAAGGGGAGATAGCTAGATTCGCTCTTGTTGGAGATGGTCACGTATGACCATGAGCCTGCAGTCACATACCATTTTAATTTTCCATTCCACCTCTGCCTCCTAACCCGCTCCTACAAAGCTTAATGCAAGTTCAAGAAACATTCTTTCATACAAGCATCTACCAAGCCTACTGGACTCAAACATTTCAGAGCATGGCCATTGCCCCCACTTTCTGATCAAAGGTGCTGATAATGTTTCTGATGTTGCTACAGGTATTTACACTTCCTCTAGATTAAATGACAAAAGGGGTGGTAAAGGGATGAGTAAAGAGACAAAAATTAATCATTCTGGCCTTTCATCCCATCGTGGACCTTTCCTTTTCTCTCCTATCCTGCCCTTTCACTACCTCTGTACATGCTACAAATCCATTAAATCTCTGACCTTTCATCAGGTCTGACAAAAGATAAGGACTTCAAACATTAATTTTTCCGCTCCCCACAGATGCTGCCTGACCTGAGCACTATGTTTAAATTTCTGATTTTCACCGTTGGCACTATTGTGTCTTTTACATCAACGTACAGAAATGAAAGCAGCAATGACCACTGCTGTTTCATATCATCATTTGAGAAAATACACTATGTTGCAAGGTGTGACAACCATGACCAAACTGGAGCCTTTTTGAGCTATCTTTGACAGTCCATCATCTTCCTTCCAGTCAGTATAATGGTAAACACAGGGACAAGAAGCCTGGCCTATGGGTTTACATTAAACAGGCTGGACAGGTTGATGTCAGAGTTGGCAGTCCAGGGAGGATATGCCCATTATGGCCTTCAATTCGATAATAAAGTTGGAAAGTCAAGCCAACTCCCATCAAATCCCAACATCTCGCTCGTCCGCGATTTAGATTCTCATGTTAAACTGTTAAAATGTCACCTTTCCCACGCGTGTGCAAGTTCATCATTCACGATTGCACTCCTCATGGGATTTCCCAGGAACACCCGCGTATGATGGGTGTTCATCATACTGACGGAAGCAGCATGTAAATTCCAAAAAACACGGCATAATGTTCTCTGGTTCCACATGACTTCTCCAAATTTCCTGCTGGATTTCTTTCAAGTAGTGACTTTGACACGGTTGACCACACTTTCTTTTCCAACATCTCCACAATATCATCCATAAGGCATAGGAGCAGAATTAGGCCACTCGGCCCATCGGGTCTGCTCCGCCATTCAGTCATATCTGATATTTTCTCATCCCCATTCTCCTGCCTTCTCCCCATAACCCCTGATCCCCTTACTGGGTGGGACTGCTCTTGGTTGGTTCCATTCTTATACAATTATCAGAGAATCACTTGTAATGGCGTCTCTTCCTACATCCATGCTGATACTTCTCGTGCACTCGAAGGACCTGTTCTTAGCCCCCTCCAATTTCTAATTATCGATTGTCTCTTTGGTTACATAATCTAGCACAGTATGAGTTTTCTTTTTTTTTTAAATAATTTTTATTCAAATTTTTCAACCACAAATTTTCTCCCAACAATAAAGTAAACAAGGTGTAAAATTAAACAGAAAAGAAATCCCCCCCAGTACAAAGCAATAAATTAATAACTTAATAACAATACAAAACTCCCCCCCCACCCCCGGGTTGCTGCTGAGATTGACCACCCTCTAACCCTCCGCCAGAAAATCGAGAAAGGGCTGCCACCGCCGGAAGAACCCTTGTACCGACCCCCTCAGGGCAAACTTGACCTTCTCCAGCCTGATGAACCCGGCCATGTCATCGATCTCGGCCTCCGGGCTCGGGCGTTTCGCGTCCCTCCACTGTAAGAGAATCCTGCACCGGGCTACTAGAGACACAAAGGCCAGGGTACCGGCCTCTTTCACCTCCTGCACTCCCAGCTCTGATGCTACCCCAAAGATCGCGATCCCCAGCCCGGCTCCACCCTGGAGCCGACCACCCTGGACAGAGTCCCCACCACCTCCTTCCAAAACCCCTCCAACGCCGGACATGCCCAGAACATGTGGGTGTGGTTCGCCAGGCCTCCCGAACACCTCCCACACCTGTTCTCTCCCCCAAAGAACCGGCTCATCCTGGCCCCAGTCATGTGCGCCCTATGCAGCACCTTCAGCTCAATTAGGCTGAGCCGTGCGCAAGAAGAGGACGAGTTCACCCTCCCCAGGGCACCCGCCCACGTCCCATCATCAATCTCCTCCCCTAGCTCCTCCTCCCACTTCGCTTTCAGCTCTTCCACCGAGGCCTTCTGCTCCTCCTGCAATATCTGATAAATTGCCGATATCCTACCCTCACCGACCCACGTCCCTGAGAGCACCCTATCCTGCACCCCCCTAGGCGGCAGCAGCGGGAACTCCGCCACCTGCTGATGATACAGCAACCTCACCCAGCTGATGAATCCCTCACCAAATCCAAACCTCCTCAGCACTTCCCACAGGTCCCACACTCCACCCTGTCAAAAGCTTTCTCCGCATCCATCGATGCTACTATTTCCGCCTCCCCAGCCGCCGACGCCATCATCGTAACATTAAGAAGCCGCCGTACATTGACATTCAGCTGCCTCCCCTTCACAAACCCCGTTTGGTCCTCATGGATAACCATCGGGACCACATCTTCCACCCTCCTGGACAGTACCTTAGCCAACAACTTTGCATCCACGTTGAGGAGCGAAATCGGCCTGTAAGACCCACACTGGAGGGGGTCCTTATCCCGCTTCAGGATCAGTGAGATTATTGCTCTAGACATCGTCGGGGGCAGAGACCCCCTTCCCTCGCCTCATTCAGGGTCCTCACCAGCAGCGGGTCTAGCAGATCCGAAAACTTCTTGTAAAACTCCACCGGGAACCCGTCAGGTCCCGGTGCTTTCCCTGTCTACATGCTCCACAGCGCCTGCATCAGCTCCTCCAACTCGATTGGGGCCCCCAGATCCTCCACCCAGGCGTACACATTGACCAGAACCACCCGCTCCCCTGAAGTCTACCACTCACCATTACGTATCTACCTGCATTGTCCGCCACCACATTCGACGCAACAAACGACAAGCTCTTGCCAACTAAGATCACCACCCCTCGATTCTTCGCATCTAGCCCAGAGTGAAACACCTGCCCCACCCAGCCTCTTCTCAGCCTCACCTGATCCGCCACCTTAAGGTGCGTCTCCTGGAGCATAGCCACCTCCGCTCCCAGCCCCTTCAAATGCGCCAAGACCCGGGACCGCTTCACCGGCCCATTCAGCCCCCTCACGTTCCATGTGACCAGCCGAATCTGGGGGGTCTTTCCTCTCCCTCTGCGCCGGTCAGCCAAAGCTCTTCCTCGGCTCACCACGTGCCCGCAGAACCCCCCAGGCCCGTTCCCCACGGTGGCAGACCCCCCCCCTTTAATCGGCCGTTCCCCTACTTCCCCTGTAGCAGCAACCCGGTACCCCCCCCCTACTCCCCCCCCCCCCCCCCCCCCGAGTCCCCCCAAAGCTAGGGCCCCCCTAGCTGCGTAACCTCTACCATTGTACTTCCGTAAGTCAGCCGGCTCCTGCTGACCCCGGCTGCTCCTGCCATCCCGATGACCCCCCCCGATGCAACACAACCACCATTCCCCCCTCCCAGTGCTGGCCCCGCCCCTGCACCTCTGGCGCGGGAAGCCCGCGCTTCCGACCCAAACCTCGCCCCCCCCAACCCAACACGTGGGAAAAAGACGGGCACATGACCCAACGGGACCGCGAACAGCTCCCCAACCCTCCACCAGTGAAATAACGAAAAAGCACCCCAATAAATAAATAACAGCCCCAAAAAGCGAAAAAGCAGACAGCAAAAAGGCAACATTAAACACAGCCAATAAAAACGAAAGGATACCAAGGAGGACAGAGCCTCCGGACTTTGTACATCATTCCCCAGCCCCCTAGTCCTCAGTTCGAGTCCAACTTCTCTGCCTGGACAAAGGCCCAGGCCTCCTCCGGAGTATCAAAGTAGAGCTGGCGGTCATTGTAAGTGACCCAGAGGCGAGCCAGCTGTAGCAGGCCAAACTTCACCCCCTTTCTGTGAAGTACTCCCTTCGCCTGATTGAAGCCAGCCCTTCTCGTCGCCACCTCCGCGCTCCAGTCCTGATAGATCCTGATCTCTGCATTATCCCACTTACTGCTCCTTTCCTTCTTCGCCCATCTCAGCACACACTCACGGTCAACGAAGTGGTGAAAACGGACCAGCACCGCCCTAGGCGGCTCGTTAGCCCTGGGCTTCCTCAGCAGCACCTGATAGGCCCCCACCAGCTCCAAGGGTCCATGGAACGATCCCGCGCCCATTAACGAGTTCAGCATCACAACCACGTAGGCCCCCAAATCCGAGCCTTCGAGCCCCTCTGGGAGGCCCAGAATCCACAGGTTCTTCCGACGGGAGCAGTTCTCCATCTCCTCCATACTTGCCAGCCATTTCTTGTGAAGCGCCTCGTGCGACTCCACCTTCACTGCCAGGCCCAGGAGTTTGTCTTCGCTCTCCGAGGCCTTTTGCTGTAGCTCTCGGATCTCCGCACCCTGAGCTGTCTGAGTCGCCGTGAGTTTGGCCAGCGAGACCTTAAACGGTTCCAGGATCTCAGCCTTCAGCTCTCTGAAGCAGCTCCTGCTGCTCCTGCGCCCACTGCTGCCACGCTGCCGGTTCCCCGCCCGCCGCCATCTTGCTTCTCCTGCCTCGCACCTTTCTCTACTCCAAAGCCGATTTTTTGACCGCTCCACTCCTGGTCCAGCCCATCCACCGGCAGATAAGCACAGTGGATGTGTTTCCACCCAGGGAAAAGTCCAACCAGCACCGCTGCGGGCCCTGAAAAGAACCCGAAAGACCGAAAATAGCGGGAGCTACTGACCGTGCGGCTTAGCTTCGCATCCGGAAGTCACAGTATGAGTTTTCACAGAGGCTGATCACCACCTCCCGGGATTCCAAAGTTGCTAAATTATCAAATTGCTGATTCAACATTTAATATTGATGTTTCCGATCATATATTGGCACCATCTCCGAGACTACCTTTTCCACCTCCATGTGCTGCTGAAAGTCACCCATGCCTTCATTATCTCTAGGCTAGACTATATTAAACGCACATCTTGTTTGTCTCCCAAATTCTTCCCTGCATATTTGAAATCATCCAAAACTCTGCTGTCCATTTCTTAACTTGCACCAAGTCCTGTTGACCCATCACTCCTCTGCTCATTAACCTGCACTGGCTTCTGGTCAAGCAACATCTTCATTTTAAAATTCTCATCCTGGTTCTCAAATCTTTCAATGGCCTCACCCCTCCCAATCTCTGCAACCTCCTCCAGCCTCACAACCCTCAGATTTTAATACTGCTCAGAGCATCCCGGGTTTTTAGTTCTCCTTCAGTTGGTGGCTTCCGCTGCTTCAGCCTAAGTTCTGGAATTCCCTCCAACATCTTCCGGCCTCATTTTGCACCTTTAAGACACTCCATGAAATCTCTCTGACCAGGCTTTTGGTCATCTAACTTAACATCTCCTAATGTGACCTCCTGGTGTCAGACTTTGTTTTCTGGTGCTCCTGTGAATCAGCTTGTGATGTTTTCTTATTGAAGGCCCTATGTAAACATAAGGCGTTACTGATTCGAACACTGAAGTGCTCCGTTAGTTTTGGTTAAGACCATTCTGCAGGCATTTTAAGGCAAGAAGGTGAGTCCAAAAGCAGCACACACTTAATTGAAAACATTTTATTAAAACTATCAGATTGCATTGAGAAAGGGAGGGGCAAGCAAGTTTATATTATTAATCTCATTATGTACATACAATTTACATATGTAAACCCTTCAAAACATATCAGCAAACAAAAATAATGTAATCAGTAAGTTGGGTCCTTGTGTTAGCCATCTCTAACCGCCTCTGGAACAGACTACTGAAAGCATCAACTAGGAGACAAAATTTTAAAAAGTTTTAAAGTATAAAATGCAAATGTACTTTTTATAAGTGTACTGCCGCACCCCTGCCCAATTATATACACTGTAGTAAAATGTCATATCATTCCATTCAAGGAAACCAACTATGTACATCGTGCATTTCCCCATTATTATTTTGGAGAGAAAAATCATTGTTATTTCACAACATATACATTCATGTTACACAATGTGTTTCAATGCAAGTTGTTTTAACACAAATCCATTTGTTAGAACATGAGTTAACAGATCTTGAAAACGTTCTGGACGTCGCCACGAATGCATAACAAGTGTTGACTTTAACCCCACAGAATCCTGCTCCCAACTGGACGATAGCAGGAATAGATCACTCCTGCATCTCAAGCAATTAAGGACGTTTTAAACTCCTCTCTACAGAAGTAGCATAGGGCTCTGGTCTTCCAGTACTAAACCCCAACCCACGCTCACTCCAGAAGAGGAAGGGAAAGCTCAGCATCCCTACTCGCTGACTGTCCTCCCTTTGATAGCAAGCTCAGCACAGAGCAGAGGCCTACCCCTTAGACTTTCCTGGTCTCGGCAGGTCACATATTACCCAGAGGAAGTGGGGAGTTGCATGTGAAATATTTTATCACAAGGCAAATTGAGAGCAGACATTTCAATTCCAAAGCTCTTGAATTTCATTGAAGCTGATTCGCAACTGTGATCCCACCTCATCCACACTATGCAAGCACACACAGTATTTAATAATTTCCAAACGAGTATCTCAGCTGACAATCAGGCAAAATATAGTGAAAGACTGATGAATGGTTCTTCGTACATTTGTACTAATTACTGAATCAACTAACATTGGAACTCACGTGAAGAGAAATGGGAGAAATTAAGCTGCCATTGTGTCAGTGACCAAACAGCAAACTAATTTGATGCTTTTATTTCAGGGTAGTATATGGGGTTAATCTCGGTCATGTGTTTATTAAATCAAACTTTATTGCAGTGCAATAAATCCTACAATCAATTTACAGTAGTAATAAGGGTCGTGCAATTGATTCATCAATGAAAATAGACCTTATTCCAATTTACCCGTGTTCAGTTTGTATTGGTTAATGTTAAATCTGTTGATGTTGAAACATCTATCAAGGGATCTTCGAAATACAATTTTATGAAGTTTGAGACTTGAGAACCGAGGTTTGTTCAGATGTATATTTACAATACAAATGTTTATATGTGCAAGTGTGATTTATATACAATTTATTACTAAGGAACTCCCACTGTGAGTCATCTGTGAGCCAATCTTTATTACAGCTACAACAGTATTTGTAACTGTGACAGTTACGGTATGCTTCAGTAATCAGGTGGATAGGAGGGTGCACAGTTGCCAAGCACACTGTAGTTCCCTTATTCAATGAAGGTGGTTCCTGGCTGGAAGCAATTAGTTTTCATTGCACGGGTGCAAAAAGCAGCTAAAGCATAATGTGAAAGGGTAGAAAAACCCCAGTCCAACACTGGTTTGCTAATTCATTACTAACCAATGCATGGGCGGCGCTAAAGCAGCTATGGAGTATAAACCCTATGACATCTCATTGCCTCCAAATCACATCAATACAAGCTCAGCAGTATTATGGAGAGGACTGTTGACAAGGAACTCGCAGCATGTTGAGACACTGGTCTTTCACTTCTGGGACCTGGCCTGAACTCCAGCCCAGGCTGATGAGTCTCCATTTTATTCTGGCTCTTTAGTGATATGACTTTGTGCAGTCTCAATCCGATTGTTAATCTGGCAATGACGTTCAAAAGGCTGGACAATGGAAAATGTCACACAGAGGGCCACCTCTGTCATTGAGGCAACTTGGAGTTGAGACATGGTATTGTGGCAGAGTGGAGAGAGCTTGACACTACACCTATCTATGCTGTACCTTGATACGGACACTGGGCACCTGAAATGGGAAGAGCTCCATTCTCTAACATTAACATTCCTCAGCTTTGACAAGTACAAAAATGGGGGTTAAAAGAACAGCTGACACTGTGGGTTACACAAACACACAAAGGATAAAAGAGTCACTCTAAACTGTGCTCCAGTACAAGACACCTCAATGCTCCCTTTAATATCGCTACATTCACGTACATAACTTTTGCAATCATCACCATTTCTTTTTTTTAAAAATAAATTTAGAGTACCTAATTCATTTTTTCCAATTAAGGGACAATTCAGCGTGGCCAATCAACCTACCCTGCACATCTTTGGGTTGTGGGGGCGAAACACACGCAAACACGGGGAGACTGCAAACTCCACACAGTGACCCAGAGCCAGGATCGAACCTGGGACCTCAGCGCCGTGAGGCTGCAGGGCTAACCCACTGCACCACTGTGCTGCCCTCAATCATCACCATTTCTGTACCAATTTCAATCACATTTCCTCAGTTTAATGTACAATCCCAAACAGAATAGAGAAAATATACAAATACATATACATGAGCAACAAAAAAAAAAAAATCCCTCTGGCTGTTGTGAAATGATCAACTACTTCAGGTAAGCCTATCCTCTTCAGCAAAGAAGCAGAGCCTCTGGTAGACAGGTCAGACATTGAAGAACTGACGATGGGTCAGGTCACCTTTTACCTGAAATTGTGAGCAACTAACAGTAGAAGACCTTTTATAGCTTTGAGGTGATTAACAGGTAAAGGGTGTCATGTCAAATTCATCGTCAAACAGTATTCTGCAGTGGCCACATCTAAGAGTCAGTATTCTCTGAAACAATCTTTAGCCAAGATTTTCAATCCAAATGCCTTTCATTTCACTCAAGCCTTCTCCCTGGTCTAGATGATGTCCAGTTTTAAGCGTCAGACATGTCCACATTTTTTCTCCACTGTGTGACAGTGATTCTAATTGGAAGCAGACAATAACAGGTTTATCTGCAAGAAAATGGAGGAGATAAAGTTAGAGTCATTTTGAAAGGACATGGGCAAAAGAGTTTCTGCCCTGTTCCTGGTTCAATCTCCGCAGAGTTGAGGAGGAAACCGGCCCAACCATTTATACATCCTGAAGTTCAAGAGAACTGCATTTCCTATCCCAAGTGATCTCTCCAGATTTGGTCTTCTCCACTTTCGATCACTCTTGCAACTCATTGAGTGGGGAAAAAAATTAGCAATATTCTGGAGAGATCACATCGCTTTTAAAGAGGCAATTTAAATCAAGATATAGATTTTTTATACATACATGGGGAGTAAATAGTCAAGGATGGTTTTAAGAATCATGAGCTTTGACTGGGCATTGAAATTCACTGGAAGAATACACCTTCAAATCAAATTCAAAACCTCCCAATCCAGTTTAGCACTAAATTGGGCTAAATTGCTGGCTTTGAAAGCAGACCAAGCACGGTTCGATTCCCGTAACAGCCTCCCCGAACAGGCGCCAGAATGTGGCGACTAGGGGCTTTTCACAGTAACTTCATTGAAGCCTACTCGTGACAATAAGCAATTTTCATTTCATTTCATTTCATCCATTTACTTTCACGAAGGGGTGAGTACAGCTCAATATAAACCACTTTCATGTTAATTAAGTATAAAAATGTACCCCATGTGGAGCCCAGACCCTGTTGGGCCAAATGCCTCTTATTCTGTGCTATACGTTCCATGTAAATATAATATACTTCAAAAGGAATCTTAGAAACAAATGAAGTATATTAATTCATTATGCAAGGGGTCAAAAACCTAACTCATGTCACGTACTGGAGACGGGGAGAGTTAATGCACGGCTGTTTGGTTTCTTTAGGAGGTAGCTCCTGTTTCTGATCTGCATTAAAACGTTTCCCTGTAAGGATTCACTAGAGTCCAAATTCAGCACGTTATTGGTACTGATAGAAGACTAGGTATCAAACCCAACCACCTTATTAGCAATTTAAAACCTTTCAGAGCTTTCAGGATACATATTAACAAGAATATAAATATGTGTCAGCACTGCTAGCAAACAATTTTAAAGCTATGGAGAATTATCAGTCACCACAGAATACACTGTACATTACAAGGTATTAACTTTGCCATCTTTACAAAGCAGGGATTAGCCCTGAGCAATGCCACTGGAGATTAGCTAGCACAATACCCACGACTGAGCCACAGAAATTAACTATCTCTGGAACAAATATACTTACAGAGCATCAATCGAGGGGATTTGACAATAACTGCCAAAGTACGCCAACTGAATACATTTACTAATGATAGAACTAAATGATGTATTCGGTCTATATACCCATGAGCATAGAAAATGAAAGGGGCTAATGAGTCACGATTCAAGGGAAAAACATTGACCTCATTCTGGGAAATACCATTTAATCTGTATATCCTTCATGTTGTAACTAGCTGGTTCTTACCTGGTCCAGGGAGGGGCATGCTATAATCTGCAGGTCCTCGCCACTGAAATCTTCCTGTAATACTCCATGCAGCTTCTGGAATGTGTGTTGGATGTTACTCTAAAGAGAGAAAAATATACTTTTTGAAGAATAGACTATGTGAAGAGAGATTTCAAGAAATGATTGGGTATCAGCCAGGGATGTGCCAGTATCACTGTTAACTGGGACTTGCCATATTGACAAAATCCAGCAACAGCACAAATGTCTGGGCCCAGTCCAAAGATGTGTGGGTTAGGTGGATTGGCCATGATAAATTGCCCTTAGTATCCAAAATTGCCCTTAGTGTTGGTTGAGTGGGGTTACTGGGTTATGGGGATAGGGTGGTGTGGGCTTGGGTAAGGTGTGCTTTCCAAGAGCCGGTGCAGACTCGATGGGCCGAATGGCCTCCTTTTGCACTGTAAATTTTATGATTCTGTATTAAAGCAAGAGCCTTTTGAACGGGTTGACAGCTTGCATTTCATTTTAAACTGTGCACCAGCACTAACCCCATCAGGCCTGACACAGTAGAACTAGTATTGCATCCAAACATAACCTTCCCTTATCCAAAAGGGGGAGAACCCATTCAAGGATATGATCAAAATGAAGCAAAATCTTCAAAGAAACATTTCAGGGTAACTACCTACCACTATCTTAACTCTGAATGAATACTTTGTTAAACAACAGATTGTGGTTAATTTGAAGATAGGCACCTTGCTACAAGGTGGGGTGTTTCTGGGCCTGGGCATTAAACTTTGGTTAGTTCCTGAGGTAGTGGGAATCTAAAATAAATAGAATTTTACTGGTATTGCTTGACAATTATTTACTGTAATATTTCGGTAAAGTTTTTTTTAAAGCATTTTAAAGCATACCCAATTATTTTTTTCCAATTAAGGGGCAATTTAGCGTGGCCAATCCATCTACCCTGCACATCCTTTTGGGTTGTGGGGGTGAAGCCCACGCAGACACGGGGAGAATGTGCAAACTCCACACGGACAGTGACCAGGACTGGGATCGAATCTGGGCCCTCAGCGCAGTGAGGCAGCAGTGCTAACCACTCCGCCACCGTGGCGCCCTAATATTTCAGTAAAGTTATAAACTTTCCTCTCTCAATTATAAGGCAACAACCGAGAAGTGGGCGGGTTACAAGGATCAGTGAATAAAGGTGGGTCTGCACCTACAAAGTTTTTGACATTGTCAGTAAATTGCTCCCTTCTCACACCTCAAAATCTAAGCGTTGGTTAATTTTGTTCACATGCTGGTGGGCTTAGCTGAAGAAGAGGCTGAGGAATCCTGTGAGAGCACTTTGGTTGACAGCTTGCTGGACTGAATCTGCCATTAATAGCAGCTTATATTCATATCGCACCTATAACAGTTGAATGCCCTAAAGAGCGTCATCAGACAAAATCTGACACTGAAACACACACAATAACTGTAAGAAGGAATTGTCGTCATCCCCCACTCCCATCAGACCCTGGGAAAGTTTCAAGCTGGAACAAAACACTATCCCCCAACTTCAAATCAGTTACAACATCTTGCATCACGTGAGAGATGAACTGGAGGAGACAGGGTATAACCATCTAAAGATTTTGAAGAGATCACATTATTCACTGGAAGACCATTAAGCCAAGTAACTTAACCGCTTACATCTTTACACCTGTGTCACTGTCAGTCAGAAACAGGTGACTTTTATTTAGCACACATTGACTCAGTTTGGTATTAGTTTTGCTTCTCCTGAATCCGCAGGCACTGAGGACAACTGCCAGCTGATCTCAACTGGACAAAGCCCCTCCACCCAGAGATCAGCTGACTGAGCAGAGGATGGATTATAGATCCTGTTTGCAGTTGAAGTACCTGACAGATTATGAGTGGAATACTTTTCAGAGCTAACTGGTTACAAATGCAGACACAATACAAGTTACACATGATACAATTGCCAAAGATAACTCAGCCTTAAAGCTCATTTTAGAGCATGGAGGCTCATCTCAGCTGAAGTCCTGGTCTCGATGTGCATCAAAGGACTTCACAAGAAAGATCATGACTTACCCGCACAGGTTTAAACAGGATGAATTCTGTATCCTTGTTGGATAAGTACAAGGTCAGACTTCTCAAGGTCATGGGCAGTTGAACTTTGATTGTTTTGTATGTGGATGCCACAACATCATTGATTTTTGCTGAAAATTTAGAGAGAAAAATTTATGTTTTAATATCTCCACTGGGAATACAAACCTTGCACAAATGTCCATAGTGAGGCAGCCAACCGACAAATGTCTTTCAGACTGGCTTTTACACATTTACCTTTTACAGAAGTGCAGTATGTCCACCGACATTGCACCAAACCTCAATCTGGCCCCCATTCATGCAACATTGGTCAACCGTGGATCAGTGAGCAGCAGCTGCACCTCTTCAAGCCCCACTTCCAGGACTTACACTTATAACCTATGATGATACAGCTGTGCAGTAGCAAGATTATGCTGTATTGTCAGATCCTGCATCAAGTGGCATTCCCCGTCTCCAGTATCCTGCCCAATTCTAAGAATAATTTCTAAGAATTGCTGAACGAGAGGAATGGCCGAGTGAAAATTGACTTGTGTTTGGGCGGCACAGTGGCACACTGGCTAGCACTGCTGCCTATGGCACTGAGGACCCAGGTTCGATCCCAGCCCGGGTCACTGACTATGTAGAGTTTGCACATTCTCCCCGTGTCTGTATGAATTTCACCCCCATAACCCAAAGATGTGTAGTTTAGGTGGATTGGTCATGCTAAATTTCCCCTCAACTGGAAAAATAAATAAATAATCTATACTCTAAATTTAAAAACAATAATTGACTTGTGTTCACCTTCATAAACAGAGTGACTGAACTTCTGGAGTAAACCATTGGGAAACACTTTGGGACGTCCTGAGGACTTAATAAGGCACTTGCATAATGCAAGTTTGTTCTTTCTGTCACAGTCAATGGTGATATTAGATTAAACTGGCAGACTACAGTTGCCAGTAAATATGGGTGCGGGCAAGAATGAAAAGTGGTAGATGCTTTTCTTTGCTCAGACGGAGGACAGAATCCCAGCTCTTCACAACCATGCACCTTGCAGTCATATTGAATAAGGGAAAATCACCTCTCCAAACACTATCTCAATATAGGAAAAGTTTATCAACGTATTGTAATATTGGTTAAAAGAGAACTTTAAAAAAAACTTTAAAAAGTAAAATATATTTCAAACAGGACGGAATTCTATGTACCTGGTTGTGCCCACGGCTGCTGTGCTAGACTATATTTTGGTCCTCCCTGATGACCCATGGTTTTTAATGCGGATACCTACAAAACAGAAATTTAGTTAATTATTGAAGATCAGAGGAGGATGGTATAAATCTACAGACAAATGTGTATAATTACCCATTTTGGTTTTAAAATACACAAGAATATACGGTTGCGGAGGGTGGCACGCTGGTGCAGTGGTTAGCACTGCTGCCTCATGGCACCGAGGACCTGGGTTCAATCCCAGACCCGGGTCACTCCATGTGGAGTTTGCACATTCTCCCTGTGTCTGTGTGTCTCACCCCCACAACCCAAAGATGTGCAGGGTCGGTCACGCTAAATTGCCCCTTAATTGACAAAAACAAATTGGGTACTTTAAGAATATAACTGGTGCTGAATTACATCTCTAAACAAGTTAAACTACTTGCAAGAATTGGATACGGTAATGCAGAGGTCAAGTTATTGGACTATTGACCCAGAGGGGCAGACTAACAAGCCACAGAATGCAAGCTCAAATCCCACTGTGGCAGCTTGAGTTTGAATTCAGTTACTGAGAAAATCTCTGGAAATAAAAAGTTGTTGTCAGTAAAAATCACCACCAAGTTGGCAAGATTGTTGGAAAGACCCAGCTAATTTGTAGGAAGGAAACCTGCTGTCCATACCCACTCTGGCCTATGGTAGGGCCACAGTCCCACACTCTTAATTGCCTGAGCCACTCAGTTGCATTGAATGGTTATTGTAGGGCAGAGAAGGATAGATAATAAATGTCAGGTTTGCTCACATCCTAAAAATGAATAATGGCAATTACACAACATGCCCCAAATTCTAACGTGCAAATTTATATTATTTTGAACTAGAAGGATCAATGTCCCAACACGGCTTCACCCAACAGCTATAAACATTGCAAAGGGACTCTATTCAATTTAGTTGCCAATCCCATTCAGATAGGCAACAAGTGGGTTTTGTGTCTATACAGGTCTAACATGACACATGATAAGTAAATATCAGTGTAGATACTTCCATGCAATTAACTGTGATCCAATAAATGAAAAGATATTATTTAGGCATGGTACTACACTAACAATTAACCTTTTCAATGACCAAAGCCTTGACAAAGTATTACATATCCATCCTATATTTCCAACTGGTCAGCCCAATACTGGACCTTCTATTTAATCGCATAGGTGAAAGAATGAAGATCCCAGTCACCAGCACACATCACCCAGCGTTACAAACACCAGGTCATAATACAAAGTTGCAACGTCCTTACTTTGGTCATATACTCTTCCAGGTGCCCCACAAAGAGTTTGGTTTGGTGCTGAATGAACTTTTCACAAGCAGACTTCAAATTCCGGTCTACTTCCTTCTTCGAATCTATATAGTGTTCCTTGATCTCTGGAGACCCCTAGATAAAGACAAGAAGAGTTATCCATTTCCCAGAGCAATGGACAACTAAAGCAGCTATGAATCAAATACTTACATCCATTTCAAGTCAACATCTACAAAGATCCAGAGTTATACTTCAACTAACAAGTGGCAAGTAACATTCCCACCACACAAGTGCCAGGCAATGACTATCTCCAACAAGAGAGAATCTAACCATTGCCTCTTGACATTCAATAGCATTGCCATTGCTGTATCCCCACCATCAACATCTTGGGGGTTACCACGACCAGATGCTGAACGGGACTAGCCATATAAATACTATGGCTGCAAGAGCAGGTCAGAGGTTAGGAATCCTGTGGCAAGTAACTCTCCTCCTGACTCTTCAAAGCCTGTCCACCATCTACCTGGCACAAGTCAGGAGTGCGATGGAATACTCTCCACTTGCCTGGACCAGTTCAGTCCCAACAACACTTCCAAGAAGCTCAAAACCACCCAGGACAAAGGAGCCTGCTTGATTGGCACCCCTTTCACTTCCTCCACCACCGATGAACAGTGGCAGCCGTGTGTAACATCTACAAGATGCATTGCAGGAACTCACCAAGGCTCCTTCATCAGCACTTTCCAAACCCATGATCGCTACCATCTAGAAGGTTAAGGGCAGCAGATAACTAGGAACACCACCACCTGGAAGTTCCCCTCCAAGTCGCTCACCATCCTGACTTGGAAATATACGAACGTTATTTCGCTGGGTCAAAGTCCTGGAACTCCCTCCCTAACAGCGCTGTGGGTGTATCTACACCACATATGCTTCAGTGGTTCAAGAAGACAGCTCACTGTCACCTTCACGAGGGCAATTAGGGCTGGGCAATAAATGCTGGTCTAGCCAATGATACTCACATCCCATAAATGAATTTAAAAAAGTTTGAACTGAGGCATTGCAACAATCTATGTGTACCTGCATGCTTTATTCATCAATGTTACTGTCCATCATATTGTAGAAAGATACCAGATAGAGAACTGAGGCACACTTTGCTCAATGTGGAACTCAAGGTTGAGTTTGACAGGTTTTTGATCTATAAGCGAGCCAAGGGTTATAGGGAGTAGGTAGGAGAGTGCAGTTATGGCCACAATCAGATCAGCTATGATCTTACTGAATGGCAGAGCAAGCTCGGCTGGGGAATCAGGAGGCTGATTTTGGCTCCTTTTTCCTGTGTTATGTTGTTGGTACACATGCTGAAGTGTATTCCACAACTATACACTCGATCCACCCCACTCACCAACAGATCCCAAGAACACTGAACATACTTTGAGCCGTACCTCAAGCAGGAATTCGAGGATGGAATTGTTGCTGCTCAGCCGGAATAATCTGGGGACAGATCTAGGGTTCAGCATTTTAAATGCTGCTTCTGTAATAGAAAAAATTCGAACATCAAACATCATATCAATTAAAGCAATTGAGGGCCATACAGAATATCTTAAACACACGGAACTTAAATCTAAAAGAAGATGGAAATGGCCAGAAGTAAATGAAAATTTGTTCTCTGCTTGAGCTCGTTTCCCACAGATATTTACAATGTTTTGTTTCCATATTCCCAACACAGACCCCCTGCAGTAAAGAGCACATCCTGAGCGCACAGCCGACCATTTCCCATCCATTAATTTTAATGCGCGGTAAAAATCACTAATCCGTACCCGCCATTTCTCAAGAGCTGTCTCTGTGAGGCACATTCAATCAGGCACTGGAAGCGTTACAAAGCGTTATCAGAGTTACACTACAGGTAGAACATCAACAATCGAGCTGCAGCAATACAGCACGGTCTTTGAAACCCCTCATCCCCATGAATTCAGGGCAGACCGAGGGTCAATTGGGGAACAAAAAGAAAAGGAACCCCAAAACTGCGATGACAACAGAAAACACGAGTACAGAGCGGGATGTTCAACATCTGTAAAAAAAAACCTCTGGGGTGCAAGCAGAACTGAATTCTGAAAGATGATACAGCCCCTGTGTTTTGGGTGAAAGGAGGAGGAAGGAAGGGGGTCTAATAGCTATCTACTTTTATATTAAACAGTACAGGTCATTCAACTTGCTGACTTCCTTCTTATTGGAAGACATAATAATATAATAATAATATTTATTATTGTCACGAGTAGGCTTACATTAACACTGCAATGAAGTTACTATGAAAAATCCCTAGTTGCCACTCCGGCACCTGTTCGGTACACAGAGGGAGAACTCAGAATGTCCAATTCACCTAACAAGCACATCTTTCAGGACTTGTGGGTGGAAACCGGAGGGCCCGGACGAAATCCACCCAGACACGGGGAGAATGTGCAGACTCCACACAGACAGTGACCTAAGCAGAAATCGAACTTGGGACCCTGGCGCTGTGAAGCAGTGCTAACCACTGTGCTACCGTGCTGTTTGTTCTCCGACGGTGCAACGGCCAAAGTGTCTTTTGCCCCTTCCCTTCTGACTTGCTGAGGGGCCTGTTGTGTATTTGTACAATTTTCAGCTGCTGCTGTCGTCAGCTGGGGTCCCATTTTAAAATGCAGTCGCTGTGTAGCAGTTAAAACGTTGCAGAGGTCTGGCTTGGATTTTTCAGAATTATGAATTAAAAGCATTTGGCAAAAATACAGAGCATAGAACATAGGACAATACAGCACAGTACAGGCCCTTCAGCCTACAATGCTGTGCCGACCACTTATCCTAATCTAAGATCAACCTAACCTACACCCCTTCAATTTACTGCTGTCCATGTGCCTGTCCAAGAGTCGCTTAAATGTCCCTAATGACTCTGACTCCACCACCTCCGCTGGCAGTGCATTCCACACACCCACCACTCTGTGTAAAGAACCATTTGTATTAAAACTAGCATCGAAATTTGGTGGCGGTGTGCTACAGCTCACTCGGAGTCCCAGGTTGCTATGACAACATGCACTTTTACATGCGTGCTGCAGTCTAGAGCTAGTCATGGACGGCGATGGTAGACGATCCCACTTTCTTACCATCTGCCCAGGAATCTCTCTCATTCCCAATGCCGTGTGTTGAAAGGATTTACAGGTTGACAATCAACCTGCTTGACCACGTTATGAAGGTGTTACCTTGGCCATCAAGTCCTGGGGTGGGACTCTAACTCAGTGCTTCCTGTTCAGAGGCAGGGACACAATGCACTGTGCCACAAGACCTCCCCATATCAATATTTAGGTGAAGACTAATCAATTGAGTGATCAGCAAAGGTACCACAATCAATATACATAAAATTACATTGAATTTTCAGCAGAGAAACAGGCCATTCAGCCTAAATGTTTTGTGTCGGTGCACAGGTTATACACGAGCCCCCTCACATTCTATTAGCATAATCGCCTATTCCTTTCTTGTGTCTTTTCAGCTATCCATTAAATACATCGAGCTCTACCCGTCAACTACCTCTTGCATTAGTGACTTCCACGTTCTCATCACTTTCCGATTAAAGGGGTTTCTACTAAATTCCTCATGGGATTTATTGATGGTTTTATTACATTAATGATCCATAGTTTGAACCTTCTCTAACAAGTGAAACATCTTCTCTAACTATATCTATCTTATCAAATCACTTCATTACTTTAAAGATCTCATCGATTCAGCCCTCAAACTTTTGTTTCATGGAGTAAAGGGCCCCAACCTGTTCAATCTTTCCTGATGGTCATAACCTCTCAATTGTGGTATCATCCTTGTAAATCTTTACTTTTGTATCTTTTTCACTGCCTCTGTATCCTTCTTATAATTTGGAGACCAGCTCTATGTCTATTGCTCCAAGGAAGGGAAGTCGCATGAAACAAATGAAGAAAGGGATGTAGAAAAATAATTTATTTTCTGGATCAAACAGTACTGCTGCAGCTTGCGCAAGAGTCATATTATCTGGAGCCACTGCTTCAGAAAGAGTTTTTAAACATTGTTTTCAACTGTGAGATAAATGTTCCATATTGTTCCCATTTGAAAAAGTGGAACTGGGCAGGGGTTGTACTCATGTTTTGAACAAAATTGGAAGTCAAAGCATTTTGGTAAGATTCAAATTATATCAGATATGGGTCAAAACATGTCTTGAGGGCTAAACTTCACAAAGAATCATTTAGTGGTACAATTGCATCTGTTTTACCACCATTCTTTAGGTGTATTTGCCCATTCCGTTAGCAAGCAAATCCAATCTGGATTGGCTGTAGGGTCCAATCTGGCTTTAGGCAGAGGTTTCCTGGAGCAGGGAGTCTTGTTCCATTTCATTCTGGAATCCATTCAGGCCTCGGCATTCAACCAGGTTTAGAATCGGTGCAAAGCTAAAACAACTTTGACCCAACACTAATCTTTCAGGTGGAAATGTGCCTAAAAAAAAATCTCAACACGAGAACAAGGAAATGCATTGTGAAGGCAAGGCATTTTGAAACATGTGTCATGCTCCAATGACAAGTCATTGGCCACATAGATCGGCCTACCTGAAACTCAACAGCTACAAAACTGCAACGGAAAATCTGCACCCTAACGAACAGGTTTATAAGATTTTTTAAAACTTTTTTTAAAAACCCACAAAGCCCATCATCTACAAAATTGGAAAAATATCCTCTATTTAAACCTGCTCCTCTTTATCTGCACTTCGACCCCATACTAATGTCACTGACTCCGATCGAATTGACTCTGATAGACAATTGGCCCTTTTCATCTCTCTCTCCCTCCCAGAGTTCTGCAACGGTGATCCACCAATAAGAAAATCAAGTCATCACAACAAGAAAATAAAGTCTTAGCAATTAAGACTAGATTTGAAACTCGCCCCTTTTGTATCAACCTTTACTCACTGGAGAGCGCTCTGGAAGGTGATGGATTCAGCGACTTGAGCATATAATTCCCACTGACACTTCTGTGCACTACTGAGGGACTGCTGCACTCTTGGAGGTGCCTTTTCTGATACATTAAACCAAGGCTCTGTCAACCTTCGCAGTTGGGACACAAACGATTTCCCCCAGTCTCCTAGCCAACATTCATCCCTCAATCAACACCCAAAATTGATTATCTGGAGACTTATCACATTGCTGTTATCGGACCTGGTTGTCATCTTTTTCTACATTATAAAAGTATGCTTCACATGTATGTCATTGAATGTAATGTGCTTTGAGATTCCGAGGTCTTGTCACAGAAATTGAATGGTTGGAGACAAGACAGAGCATAAACCAATCTTTAAAAGCTCTCATGCTGATGTCTGCCAGAGAACAGCAGTTACAGTTGACAGCAACCCTTTATCAATAAGAAAGCATTTCCTCTTGTTTAAAATTGAAAAGATACCCCCACTTGCAGAAACCACCAGCCATGCTAGACACCACCTTTAAAAATCGAGACAGGACGGGGGAGTGCTGACAGTTAGAGACTTCTACATAGGAAACAGACTAATGACACTGAACGAACTGACGGAGGAATGGGAACTACCGACAGGACAAGAAATGAGGAACATACAAATAAAACCAAAGAGAAAATGCTGGACAATCTCAGCAGGTCTGGCAGCATCTGTAGGGAGAGAGAAGAGCGAACTTTGAGTCCAAATGACCCTTTGTCAAAGCTCTGATAAAGCTTTGACAAAGAGTCATCTGGACTTGAAACGTTAGCGCTTTTCCAGATTATCCAGCATTTTCACTTTGGTTTCAGATTCCAGCATCCGCAGTAATTTGCTTTTATCCACTTACAAATAAAACACTTCCTCCGCAAAGAGCCAGTAGGATACCCCAGGGCCCTGGAGACCACACTATAACGGACCTGATGAATATGAAGAGTAAATAAGGGGACTCTGTGGGAAAATTAAATATATGGACAGCTTCTGGACAGGGCCCGAACACCATTAGACGAGACCAGACGGAAATGTGGGGACGAACCGGGGACAGAAGTGGGTTGGGGTCTCTGGAGCGAAGCACTGAGCCGGGCCAACTCTACCTCCTCCTGTGCAAGGCTCAGCCTCATGCAGCTCAAAGTGGTGCTTAGAGCGCACCTGACCAGAACCCGAATGAACAGGTTCTTCCTGGAGGTGGAGGACAAATGTGAACGGTGCCAGAGGTGCCCGGCCAATCACACCCATATGTTTTGGGGCCCCCAAACATGCTGGGTTCTGGACAGCCTTCTCCAAGGTGATGTCCAAGGTTGTGGGGATGAGAGTGGAGCAGTGCCCACCCACAGCTGCAGACTGGCTGGCAGACTTGTCGGAATTTCTCCACTTGGAGAATATCAAATACACCATCCGAGGGTTGGAAGAGGGCTTCCTTAAAACATGGGGGCAATTCGTCAGCCAGTACCAAGACCTGTTCGAAGCCAACAATAAGAGAGGGAAATTAAAACAAACTCAAATGAGGAATGACAGGAATACACAACCCAGGGGGAGTGGGGGGAAGAAGAGAGGAAGGAACTGGAGGGGAATAAAAGGAACAGAGAGAGAGGGGGAGTGAGAAGCCCCCACCCACAAGGCGCCCGCATCGGAAACACACAGGAAAGAAGGGGAGAGGGGAGCCGCACCCCCGAGCAAGTAGGGAGGATATCAAAGGGGTGCCAAGGGGGGGAGATAGCGCACTAAGACAGATGGTAACTAATTGTGAATAGGTACAAGAAAACCTTATGCACTATACAATAACAAACATGAAATGCGATGTACGTAAAACTGAAAATGCCAGTAAAAATATTTTAAAATAAAATTGAAATGGTATAAAATAGCTCCAGTCACCTTGAATGGTCAGTAGTTTCACATCGTCAAGACAAAGAATTTAAAACTTAAACTCCATGAACCCACAATCTTTAATATTTGTGTCAGAAGGACTGACAGATAGCATGCAGCACATAATAATTATAATAATCTTTACTGTCACAAGTAGGCTTACATTAACATTGCAATGAAGTTACTGTGAAACGCCCCTAGTCGCCACATTCCGGCGCCTGTTCGGGAGAATTCAGAATGTCCAAATTACCTAACAGCACGTCTTTCGGGATTTGTGGGAGGAAACCAGAGCACTCGGAGGAAACCCATGCAGACACAAGGAGAACATGCAGACTCCGCACAGACAGTGACCCAAGCCGGGAATCGAACTTGGGACCCTGCCACTGTGAAGCAACAGTGCTACCACTGTGCTACTGTGCCGCCCTTATGAAGGAGAGTAAAGATGCCATAGTTTTGAAGCTCCTGAAGGAATGATTCCAATGGGAAATTGTTCAGTGAAGGGGCTGGGCCCTTTATATCTGGGAATTAACAAGGTATTCTCAGGGCAGCATGGTGGCTCATTGACTAGCACTGCTGCTTCACGGTGCTGACTCTGGCCACCAGGTCATTGTCCGTGTGGAGTTCGCACATTCTCCCAGTGTCTGCGTGGGTCTCACCCCCACAGTCCAAAGGTGCGCAGGATAGGTGGATTGGCCAGCTACATTACCCTTAAATGGAAAAATTTAAATATATTTTTTGAAACAACAATGTATTCTCTTTGGAAAGAGAGGAGAGCAGGGATCATCGTAGCATTGAGAAAATAAAAGACAAAATGATCTGGAGGAAGGAGATAAAAGGAAGAATAGGCGATGAGAATAGGATTACGTAGACAAGGTTTTATTTTCTTGCAACCCGCCCGGAAATGCAAAATGCTGTTGGAACAATCCAGCTTGACAGACTGAAGTCAAATGTTGGAAGATTTGAGTTTTCTACAAAGGTGAGAGCTGCTGAGGAAAAGAAGTGTTTTAGTAAAAAGAAAGGATTGAAAGCTTGTAAGGACAGTTCCAGCATCGATAAGAATAATGCTAGTACATGACAGTTCAGCTATTTAAAACCAAGAAATGAAAGCTATTGCCAAGATATGGATAAATTGCTTAGTGCCTTTCTTCTCGCTGGTCCATCAAAAGAAATGGAGGCAATCAGGAGAGTGAGTCAGTTCTTGCGAGGGGAGTGAAAGGTGTGTGCGATGAACTTTTGTGGTCCTGAAGAAGCTGATCACTGTGAGGTGGGATCAGAAGAAGGGTGGACATGGCTTCAGCCGGGAGCTAACGGTAACGGGTGTATGAGTGAATGGTTTCATATCTTGGCACAGGCCTTTGAGACGCCCACAACCACAAAGATGATTCGCTGAATTGGTTAATTGCATGGTTCCAGAGGGGTGTGACAAAGACATTATCAGCAGGCACACAACCAAATCTCCAGTAGAGCAGACCAGAACTTTGTAAATGATACAGCTAATTTGACATCAACAGGAGTTTCTGTAACTCAAATAGGCATGGTTTCTTGCTGCAGAAAAGGCCTCTACAGTTGAGCTCAGTATCCGGTGGAGAGTTAGCAGTAGTTTGATACGACAGAAACATACTTTTATGGTTCAATTGATTTAATAATAATAATCTTCATTGTCATAAGTAGGCTTTCATTAACACTGCAATGAAGTTACCACAAGTCGCCACATTCCGGCGCCTGTTCAGGTACACGGAGGGAGAATTCAGAATCTCCAATTCTCCGAACAGCACGTCTTTCGGGGCTTGTGGGAGGAAAGAGGAGCACCCGGAGGTAACCACAAAGACACGGGGAGAACATGCAGACTCCGCACAGACTGTGACCCAAGCCAGGGATCGAAACTGGGGACCTGGCACTGTGAAGCAATAGTGCTAACCATTGTGCTACAGTGCCGCCCAGTCTCCGTTGGAGGGAGCTTTGACAACCCAATCAGGTTTAATCTGCATTCCACCAATGTAATATTCTGACTCCCATCCAAAGCTTGCAGCTTTGACCTTGAGATGAGATGAAGTAAGCATGGGGACTGAACAATGAAACATTCACAGTGAAGTTCTCAACTAAAAATGTTCTTTAAAAAGAGAAATATTCCTAGGCCTCAAGCTTATTTACGGTGTTTTACTATATTGTGGGGTCATGGAGTTTTGATTACTTACCACCACCAGCTCATTGCCTCACATGTGCTGGCTGGTTCACAGCTTTGCCCATGTGGTAGCAGCACATACAATGTGAGAGCAAAGCCATGAGTCAGCCAGCATACAATACCAGAAGGACGTATTCCCCTTTTACCTGTCTCTCGACTAGAAACCACACAATGTAAAACAAGGAGCTTATTAATGTTCAAGTGCAATGCAGAAAGTGCTTACTGGTTCTGGAATGCACAGCATAACATACAGTGTAATCCACTACAAAGGCTAACACGCTGTTAGTATAGAGCTGAGAGAAAAAATATCAGACACAAAACAGGGTTAATATTTTCGCACGGTCACAGTCGACTAGTATAGCTTCACTAAACATGCAATTGCAGCTTATGAGATGATATAACTACTTGCAAAAGTAGCTCAGTCCATTCATAAATGTGCCAACCTGGTAGAACCACTGTATTTCTAGTCTAGTCCAGTTTCGCCATCAGGAAGGGGGAAGCCACTATCCAAATGCCAGCCAAATGACACACTTGGGATGCCCCACACCTACCAGTCATTACCTAGATTGAACAGAAAAAGGAGTGCGTGGCAACCCTGGCACCCCACCTCACAGTGATCAGCTTCTTCAGGACTCCTCCAACCACCGTCTGACCCACATGTGACAAGACATTGCAAGGTTGTGCATTGAACTTCTCAGTCACCTGAGAACTCATTTTTAGTGCGGAAACAAGTCATTCTCGACTCAGAGGGATTGCCTAAGATGAGGACCATTGGACCGGTTTTAGGATCACTGCACCAGTATTGCAAATTCTCCAAATCATGGTACAAAGTTTGCTCAGTGCAAAATGAAACAAATTATATGCTCACAAGTAAATGTCATTTAATGCAAACTTTGGGTGTGCTTTATGACAAAGGTATTGCACTATTAAGGACTCCAAATTCTACCTCAATTGTTGTGCAGTTGTCAGAGGTTAGGGTGGACTAGGAAGGGTGCCGTCAGGCTGGGTGAATCTTATTATCTTTGTTCTTAAACGAGGTACGGGACCAATTCTGAGTCCTGATCTCGAAGGTTTCGGAGGTCTGCCCATTCACGTTAACTTATCAGAGACAACCAATAAATAGCAGTCAGTGCAGGTGGGAGGGCCCTAAACGAGGTACGGGATCACTGCTGAATCCTAATCTTAAGGTTTCTGAGGTCTGCCCACTCACGTTACCTTAACAGAGACACAAACAGCAGTCAGTGCAGGCGGGAGGGCCGATCAGAGTACCTGAGGCTGTGGGTAGTTCAGCAGCCCCACTGGAGCAGGTGGGCAAGCCTGGTTTAACTTAGGCACCATCAGAATACCTCAATGCCCAGTGCTGTCAGTAAAATCCTAGCAACATTGACTCCAGGTAGGCACTTAATCGCTACCCGCTGATGTTGGTGAGACCATGCTCCTAGCAAGGTTGTTCAAAAAATCAGTTCAAAAATTCCTCACCCTCCTAAGTCACCTCTGCCTGGGTGACTGAGGTTTCAGCCACTGAGAGCAAGACTCTTCTTTGATTGGATGGTGAATTCAAAACTGGACCTCTGCTGAGTTCTAACCAGTGACCTCGGACAGTGCTTCACGCACTGCGAGCAGTGCAATATTCCTTGCCATGACCCCTTTCAGTGCTTCATGCACTGGAACACTGCAACGTTCCTACCAGTGACCCCTGACGGTGCTTCTTACACTGGAACACTGCAATGTTCCAATCAATGACCCCTGTCAGCGCTTCATGCACTGCGGCAGTGCAACGTTCCAACCAGTGACCCCTGTCGGTGCTTCATGCACTGGAACAGTGCAACGTTCCAACCAGTGATCCGTCAGTGCTTCGTGCACTGGAACAGTGCAACGTTCCAACCAGTGATCCGTCAGTGCTTCATGCACTGGAACACTGCAATATTCCAACCAGTGACCCCTTTCCCCTTTTGGTGCTCCATGCACTGGAACACTGCAACGTTCTTTGCCAGTGTTGCACATTTCCACGGTAGTTTCAACTTGACATGGAGGAACAAAGTTTCTCCCTTTGCCTTCAATGATGTCTTGCAAGGTCTCACTGATGATAACCAAACTGCACCACCGCAGAGACAAGCATGCAAGGGTCATCGAAAGGTCAAGAAATTCAAGCATTGCATAGGTGTTAATATTTATATTTTAGATGAATGACTTTGTCACCCCCTAATTACACATCTATACCACAGTAACATATGAAAAATATTTGAAGTGACAGATGTTCTCTCTCCAAATAACTACAAGAAACTCATGCGTTCAGATCAATATTTTGGGGATGCGGGCTAGGTACCAGTGATCAATTCCGGCCTTGGGTGACTGTCCGCGTGAAGTTTGCACGTTCTCCCAGTGTCTGCGTGCGTTTCCTCCAGGTACTCCGGTTTCCTCCCACAGTCCAAAGATGGGCAGGTTAGGTGGATTGGTCATGCTAAATTGCCCCTTAGTGTCTAGGAATATGTTGGTTAGGTTAAGGGTTTATAGAAATAGGGCAGGGAAGTGGGCTTGGGTAAAGTGCTCTTTCAGAGGGTCTGTGCAGACCCGTTGGGCTGAATGGCCTCCTTCTGTACTGTAGGGATTCTATGATTCTATTAAGAGTTTAGAATAATTACTGGAATTTACAACATCAGCAGGTATAGTTCAGAGACTAACTTCTTCCTCGCAACTCAAAGCTTATTTTTAAGTTGAAGATCAGCCTTGGTATCCGTCCATGTAACACAGAGTTAGTACATTTAGAAGGGAGTAAGTCAACTCAATCAGGGCTGTCCTAAGAACGGGTCAAAAACATATGGAGTAACACAGAGTAGCAGAAGTAGTTAGTAAAAGATATGACAGGACCTAAAGCATGCAGATCATTGCAAGTGAACATAGAATAAACCTGGAGCTGTGTTGAACTGTTAAAGGGGGGCAGAATTTGGCCACCCAGTTCTACCAACCAGCACCAAGCAGTACCTCTAGTCTTTTTAAGGTCCAGGGAAATTTCCTTAATGGCAAAGTCAGTGTGGAAAGGAGCAATCTGTTCCCGAAGGATCAAGAGGTGTTTGATAAGGAAGAGCTGTCCATCTGACTGAGTCTGAAACAGAAATGCAGAAAATGAATCAATGCTTTTCCCCACAAGACACTTCAGAAAAACTGACCAACCCATTTTATTGAAATATTTTTCCTATTTGCCACAGATGACCTGTCAATCAGACATTACAATTGGGAAGATTCGGACCAATAATTAAAGAAACATACAAACATCAGACAGCAATTTTTAAAAACACACTGCATAAATTGAATAATGAGCTGCTCTCTTTTTATTCTGTATTTGGGAATGGTATATTCAGAAGGAAACACAAAGGAACGCCTCCAGGCATAGCACAAAGGACATGCAGAGCAATTTAGCATGGACCTCTCATGGTGCATTCACAAACAAAACCACAAAGGGGCTGGTTTAGCTCACTAAGCTAAATCGCTGGCTTTTAAAGCAGACCAAGCAGGCCAGCAGCACGGTTCGATTCCCGTACCAGCCTCCCTGAACAGGCGCCGGAATGTGGCGACTAGGGGCTTTTCACAGTAACTTCATTGAAGCCTACTTGTGACAATAAGCGATTTTCATTTTCAAATACAAAGTTCCTTCAACCCTGCTTGGGGCTGGGCTAGGTTGCCCCTGTGAATAGAAGATTTTATTTGAATCAACAGATTTCACCCTCACAGTGCGGATTTGTTTTGATAAACTGGTTTAAATCAGGGCTGTCCTAAATCTGAGGGCAGTACTGAGGGAGTGCTGCATTGTCGGGAGGTGTTGAGTTTCAGGTGAGATGTTAAACCAAGATCCCAGCAATCCTCTCAGTTCAATGCAAACGGTCCCATGGTAGTATTTCGAAGTGCAGGAAGTTCTCCCCAGTGGTTTGGTCAATACTTGCCCTTGAACTAAAAGCACAAAAACAGATTATCTGACCCTTAGCACATTGCCACGTGTGGGAGCTTGCTGTGCACAAAGCAACCTTGTGTTTCCCACTTTACAATGGCGACGCCACTTGAAAAGCACTTTCTTGGTTGTAAAATACTTTTAAGACATCCGGAGGTCAAGCTAGGCGCTATTATAAATGCAAGTCTCGGGGGCAGCATGGTGGCGGAGTGGTTAGCCCTGCTGCCTCACGGCGCCGAGGTCCCAGGTTGGATCCCGGCTCTGGGTCACTGTCCGTGTGGAGTTTGCACATTCTCCCTGTGTTTCCGTGGGTTTCATCCCCACAACCCAAAGATGCGCAGGGTAGGTGGATTGGGCACTCTAAATTGCCCCTTCATTGGAAAGACAATGAATTGGGTACTCTAAATTAATAATAAATAAATAAATGCAAGTTTTTTTTTAAAACTGCTTTTTCTGAAATTTATCATTAAAACATGTTAAAAAAGTGACAATCCAGATCTTGGCTGGAACAAAGAAAGATCAAGTACGTCTTCACCTTCCCTCTAGGTGGCCCAGTGTATTTGTTCAGAGATGGCTAATGTCAGCTTGGATGGAGAGATATTGAATTCAGTATTCCTGGGTAGGAGGGAAGAGTCTGTCTGCTCCTGACCACTGACCATTATGCAGCCTGCGCTGCTGGACCTTGCAGTCAAACAGCCACAAAACGAATACACACAAGCAAGGAGCCGGTTTTCAGGAAAGATGGGGTGAGTGAGAAATGTTAACAAGAGAAGGAGGGGAGGGGGTGCGAGGAAAACAGAACTGAATACAAACAGTGAACAATTCAAAGATTTTCACCAACCTTGTTTTTAATGATTGAATCAGCAGCTCCAAGCAATGAGTGGATACAAGCGGACAAGGCTTCCTGCGACAGGCCCTGAAACACTGCCCGCTGGGGAAAGCACAGCAGAGTTACATTACACACCGTTCACCTTCAGCACAAACACACACATTGTCAAGTCCATGAAGGAAAGTAGCCCTTAGCCCTTCAGAAACCACACCAAGTTGGACCCTTACATGTAAAAAAAAACATATTCTAGAAAAAGGAAAGACAACAGCCTCACTTTCAATTATTAATTCGGTACAGCACCGTGCGATTTGTGGGGACGATCAATTTTAGATGTAAAATACTGAGGTACAACGTTATTTTGAAATTTGGCCGAAGCCACCTCCCACCATTTTGAGGTGAATTGTTTGAGGCTGGGCGCTGAAATGCAATGGTTCAGTTCGTAGGTTCAGCTTTCCAAATACTTCCCACGCAAGCCAGACCCTGACATGCAACTGTCTGGTGGGATATTTGGTGGGAAACTTTCAGGAGGCATAGAGAACAAGTTACATATTACACTGTAATGATAGAACAGAACAGAACAGAAATACATTGGGCTGGATTCTCCCAAAATGGGACTTTGTCCTCACGCCTGCGTAAAAACGCTGGAGTTTTTTTCTAGAGATTCCTGCAAAAAAGTGCAGCTAATTCAATGCCCTGCAGGGGGCTAGCAGGGACCCGGAGTAATTCACGCAGCTTTAGCTGCGGATTACGCGCCCCCGACTTCCGGTTTTGAGTCCGTGCATGCGCACAGCGGCGGCCTCGCTGAGCTGCATGGCCGACTCGGACCGCGGAGGCAGACTGAAAAATTAGACCCTCCCCCTCAATTCGGCCGCGTGCCCGAGCATCTGACCGTACGGATCTAACCCCTGGCCGCCTATAAGCCCCCCCCCCCCCCCCCCCCCCCGGTGTCCAATTCCCCCGCCCCCCCCACCAGGACGGCCGCAGACTGAATCTGCAGCCGCCATGCGAGCATCCCGACCGGCAATACCAGGTTAGATCCACACTGTCGGGAACTTGGCCAGTCAGGAGCCGAGGATCGCTGGGCTGGCCTCTTGTCAATGGGCCCCCAGCCGCGCGCCGTATTCCACGATCACGCCGATTCTCGGGTCCTGGAGAATCGCCGGACTGGCGCCGGGCCCGATTTCGGAGTGAAATTGGATTCTCCGACCCCGTGCTGAATGCGATTTTGGCATGGGGCTGCGGAGAATCCAGCCCATTATTCCCCCAACTGGTCTATACAGCTGTTTATGCTCTACATGAGCTTTCTCACACCCAACTTCCTCTCACCCTTTCAGCACCAATGTCTGTGGTACATATGCGAGGGGGTGCAGCACAGAGTAAGAGTTCACTGTTACGAGAACTGGAGCCCACATTGCATGGAGTACTAATTCAATATTAGATCTTCAAATCAACAGAATAACAAGTAAAAACATCCTCCCCATCTCCCAATAAATACTCTTAGAGAATATCCAAGCTGGTTGAAATGAGCAAATATAGGAGGTGGAAGGAGAAACGACAGAGAGGGCGCAAGGCCGGGCAGGGAGAGACGGGAGACTTTGGTTTAGTTTCTGGGTTACGGTGACGTCACAGCGGGAAGGCCCAAAGGGTTAGGCAGGAGGCCAGTGCTTAAACTGGTGGCCGCTCTCTGGGTTTGTGTCCAGCTCCACCACAGCTAATCAGTGAAACAAAAGGAACGGAAGCATCAAGCTGACCTGTATTTAGCATTTAAGGATAGGAGAAAGTCTGAACTTTGAACACTTGAAAGTGCTAACAGGATAGCCAGTTTTGTCAAGAATCTTCTCCAGGTCAACAGGTCTCTGTGGCAGTTGAGCAGGTGCTCACTCTTCTATTGGCCATTGATCTGTTCTGTGACACGTAAGCATTTGAGTACCGTGGTAACAATGAGGACACAAATTGGACCAGATCCTCTCAAGATGATTAGATCGACTGCCGTGCCTTTTCTTGAATCAAGTCCACTACTGGGTGTACAGGAAATTGCAGGAATGAAAACAAGGTCTTCTCTAAAGAAATGCTGCAAGGACTGCTTCTTTGTGCGTAGGCGGGGACGTTTGTTTGTATATTGCAAGACCCATCCCAGGCACAAACAGAGACGGGGCTAACCTGGCAATTTGAACTTTAATTATAATAAATTGTAATATGAAGAAAAAAAGAAAAGAGAGAGAGAAATTTGTTCAGACAACAAATAAAGCTTTTATTCCGAAACTTACATCTATGCATCTGTAAAGCTTTGAGAGACAAACCAGAGTTCTGCGCACCGTCGGGTACCACATGCCATGTAAATCTGCTGGGGAAATTGTTGATTGTGGTCGAGGATTCAGAACGTCCGAGACACCTGCACAGAGATTAATTATGTAAATAAATGGAAACAAACACCAACTGAACAGAATGTAACATCAAGGAGGCAACTGTGGCCCTACCCATCCAGCAGACTCCAGAGATTGTCACAATATCCCGAGTTACTTACCCTCCATGGAGTGGCCAAGGTCCTGTCATCTCCTGAACAGGTGGCCAAGGATACTCACCCAAAGCTAATAGGGCCCATCTTTAAATATGCATGTGGGTCCCAATGACTCCATCAGGACTAGACTGCAATTTTAACTCCAAGTGGGGAGATGCTGTGATTTTCCTGTCAAGCCAGTCCAGATGAGGATCAGCCTCAGAAGATGAAAAATACAAAGTGGTTTTCTTTCCTTTTGTGGGGTTTGAAGGAGAAGACGTACTCTCCTGGGTTCAACAGTGAATGCTTCGACCTTCCCTGGTCCAGATACCCCTCCCATTCCCAAACACGAAACTTCACAAGACACCTTTCCCGATCCTACCATTTATCTTGTCAGAAATTGGCTTCCAACCCACTTGATTGGCCACTGCTTTGAGCTGGCTACCCTCCCATTCCGTGTCGGAGGTGGACTGATTACATGTTAACGGGGCCAAGGGATTGAAATAGCTCAGGCTTGATTTCTATGGCCGTTTTTATTTTAAATTTAAAATGCCCAATTCTTTTTTTCCCCCCAATTATGGGGCAATTTAGCGTGGCCAATCCACCTACCCTGCACATCTTTGGGCTGTGGGGGTGAAACCCACGTAGACACGGGGAGAATTTGCAAACTCCACAGGGGGAGTGACCCGAGGCCAGGATCGAACCCGGGTCCTTTGTGCAGTGAGGCAGCAGTGCTAACCACTGCACCACCACACCGCCTGGACATCTGGAAGGATTATCCTACTCTTCCTCAATGTGCCTGGGGATCTTTATGTCCACTTGAAAGACACAGCGTGGGCTTTGGTTTATTGGCTCATCTGAAATCCAGCTCCTGAGACAGTGCAGCATTCCCTCAGTGCTGCACGGACCAGTCACTGAGCACCAATGGATGGCTAATTAGTTGGAAGGTAGGAAATGTAGTGCACAGCATCAAAGGATCATTTTCTGATTGATGAGATAAGACATAAGTAGATGGGAGCAGATGTTACAAAAGGATACAGACAGATCCAACTAGAGATCTGGATATTTTGGATTTGGTAATGTGTAATCATAAAATTTACAGTGTAGAAGGAGGCCATTCGGCCATCGAGACTGCACCGGCCCTTGGAAGGAGAACCCCACTCAAGCCTAAGCCTCCTCCCTAGTCCTGTAACCCAGAAACCCCACTTAACTGTTTTGGACACGAAGGGCAATTTAGCACGGCCAATCCACCTAACCTGCACATCTTTGGACTGTGGGAGGAAACCGGAGCACCTGGAGGAAACCCATGCAGACACGGGGAGAACGTGCAGACTCAGCACAGACAGTGACCCAAGCCGGGAATCAAACCTGGGACCTTGGAGTTGTGAAGCAACTGTGCTAACCACTGTGCTACCATAATGGGGTAGGTTTAATAAACAACCTCAGAGTAAAAGATCCCAAGGAAGCAGTGACCAAAAGTAGAATTTAGCATTCAATTCGAGAGTGAGATACTTGGGTCAGAAACAACTGTGCTACACTAATTATAAAGGAATGAGGGCAGAGTTGGCTTGAGTGGATTGGGAGAGAAGTTTAGCAGGAATGACAGTGGATCAGCAATGGCAGACATTTCTGAAAATAGGTGAGGAAGTAAATACAATAACAATCACTAAGAAAAAAGTAATAGGGAAACTAATGGGGCTAAGGGCCGATAAGTCCCCTGGACCATATAGGTTGCATCCCAGGATATTAAAGAGAGTAGCTACAGAGATATTGGATGCATTGATAGTAATCTTCCGACAACTCCTAAATTCGGAAAAGTCCCAGAAGATTGGAAAACTGCCAATATAACAGCTTTATTTAAAAAAGGAGGGAGACGAAAAGCATGTAACTATAGCCCAGTTAGCTTATCTTCTGTCATTGGGTCCATTATAAAGGATGTAATAGCATAGCATTTAGAAATGCATAATCTAATCAAGCAGAGTCAGCTTGGCTTCATAAAGGGGAAATCATGCCAATGTTTTTTGCTTTCTTTTAATAAATTTAGAGTAGCCAATTCATTTTTTCCAATGAAGGGGCAATTTAGCAAGGCCAATCCACCTACCCTGCACATCTTTGGGTTGTGGGGGCAAAACCCATGCAAACATGGGGAGAATGTGCAAACTCCACACAGACAGTGAGCCAGAGCCGGGATCAAACCTGGGACCTCGGCACAATGAGGCAACAGGGCTAACCCACTGCACCACGTGCTGCCCTGCCTGACAAATTTATTAGAAATCTTTGGGATGGTAACGAGCAGGGCAAATGAAGGGAAACCAGTAGATATAATATACTTGGATTTCCAGAAAGTGTTTGATAAGGTACCACACAAATGGCTATTTAGTAAGAAAGGAACCAATGGTGATGGGGGCAGTATACTAGCATGGATAGAGGATTGGCTGAGAGTTGGGATGAGAGAGGCATTTTTAGGACGGCAACCTGTAACTAGTGGTGTGCCACAGGGATCTGCTCTGGCAGATGCAACATAATGTGGGAAAATGTGGGAATAAAGGAGCTGAATATTATTTAAATGGAGAAAACTGCAGCACAGAGGGATTTAGGGATCCTGGCACATAAATCACAAAACGTTAGCATGGAAGTTCTGCAGGTAATTGGGAAGGGAAATGGAATTTGGCCTTTATTTCAAAAAAAATGGAGTATAAAAATAGGGAAGTCCTGTCAAAACTATATAAGGCAGTTTGACCACACCTAGAAACCATTTTGGTCCCCTTATTTAAGGAAAGGTATGCTGGCACTGGAGTCCAGAAAAGGTTCACTAGGTTGATCCAGGGTCTGAAGGTATTTTCTTATGAGGAGAGGTTGAGTAGATTAGGCCTGTACTCATTGGAGTTTAGAATAATGAGAGGCGACCTTATTTAGACATATAGGATTCTCAGGAAGCTTGACAGAATAGATGCTGAGATGATGTTTACTTTTGTAGTAGAGTCTAGGAGCACAGAGCATAATGTCAGAGTGAGGGGTTGCCCATTTAAAACAGATTGCAGGAAATTCTTCTCTCAGGGGGTAGTGATCTGTGGAATTTACTGCAGAGAGCTGTAGAGGCTGGGTTGTTATGTATGTTCAAGTTTGTGATATATTTTTAATCAGTAGGGGAATCAAGGGTTATGGGGCTAAGGTGGGAAAGTGGAGTTGAGGATTATATCAGATCAGCCATAATCATCACAGATTGGTAGAGCAGATTTGATGGGCTGAGTGGCCTACTTCTGATTATATGGCTTATGGTCTATAGACAAAGTCTATAGATGCGAGTTCAGTGCTGAGAAATGAACTTTGATCTCAAAATGACTAATCAGAATAAATCCTTAAATCTAATGTAAGAAGTGTGGACAGATCCTGGATTCCACTTCATTCACCTTGCAATTCGATTGCATTCTTCAGCATTGAGTGCTGCATTTTCAAAATCACATGGACTTAGTAAGTTACGCTTCCGTCTTTAGGACTACATCAGAAAAAAGTGGCAATAGCATGAGAGACAGCACTTTAATAACCGGTTGTGAGCACCTGCTGGGTTATTCAGCAACAGTACCTGATTTGATGACATTTTTAGAACCTTCGAGTTGAACCTCTGCAAAAGATGGATCCGGCGTAGACAACTTTTTTTGCTCATCCTTCAAACTCTGTGCGATTTGCTGCAGAACAGATAACAATTGCAAACACAGAATCAACACACATCATTTTCGATCAAAAGGACAAAATAACATATTCATCCCCTGTGAAAACTGCATTAACAGCAATTTAGTCACACTCCTATCTTCTTAGGGTTAACTAATCTCTAATCTTTTCCAGCCCGACAACTCCGTGCTCATCCAATACTGGCCTCATGCACATTCCATCATTTTAATCAATCCACCATTAGTGCCCACTAAAACTCCCCTTCACTTCTTTCTCCTCATCTAAAATGCTTTTAAACCCATCACTGATGAAGCTTTTGATCCTTTTCCCTATTATTTCATGCGGCTCTGTGTCAAAATTTGTTTGATAATGCTGTGAAGCATCATGGGTTGTTTTACTATGTTAAAGATGCTATATAAATGTACATTGTTCATGTGACAAGTGCATCGATAATGAAGATTCAGTTACTCCCCTTCAATTCCTCGTCATGGGTCAAATTATCTGAACAGATTGTTTACAATAGTCTTGACATCCTTAGTGTACAGAATCTAGGTGCTTAAGGGCAGCACAGTGGTTAGCACTGGGTCACAGCGTCAGGGACCCAGATTCGACTCCCGGCTTGGGTCACTGTTTGTGCGGAGTCGGCACGTTCTCCCCGTGTCTGCGTGGAAGTCCTCCGGGTGCTCCGGTTTTCTCCCACAGTCCAAAGACATGCAGGTTAGATGGATTGGCCATGCTAAATTTCCCTTAGTGTCCAAAAAGGTTAGGAGGGGCTATTGGGTTACGGGGATAGAGTGGAAGTGAAGGCTTAAGTGGGTCGGTGCAGACTCGATGGGTCGAATGGCCTCCTTCTGCACTGTATGTTCTAAGACAATTGAAGGATTTGATTTTTTTTTTAAGTACCCGATTCCTTTTTTCCCCAATTAAGTGGGAATACAGTGTGACCAACTCACCAACCCTGCACATCGATTTGGGTTGTGGGGGTGAGGCTCACGTAGACACAGGGAGAATGTGCAAACTCCACATGGACAGTGACCTGGGGCCGGTACTGAACCCAGGTCCTCAGCGCCGTGAGGCAGCAGAGCTAATCACTGCACCACCCGATCAAAGGATTTGATTGGGTAAAGAGAAACTATACCCCCTGGCGGAGAATCCAGAATAAGAGGACACAACCTCAAAATTAGACCTTGGCCATTCCGAGGTGGTGCTAGAAAGCAGTTCTTCACACAAGGGGATGTGGAAATTTGAAACTCTCTCCCACAAAATCTGTTGAGGGTGGGTCATTCGAACAATTCAAAACTAAGACTGACATAATTTTGTTGGGTGAGGATATTACGGGTTACAAAGCCAAGTCTTTATATGGAGGTATATACAGGTCAGTCATGATCTAACCGGGAAGCATTGAAGGCTCAAGGGGGTGAAGTAGTTCACGCTGGTTCTGATGTTCTGGTAAGATATTACAATCTTTTTCAATCCTACATCTGCCTTTCTTTCATTTAATCTAATAACCATACTAATAGCTAAACTGAGTGTGATTAAAGGGTTTCTGCAAGTAGCTCAGACTTTGCAGAATCACATAATTGTTACAGGTGCAGAAGGAGGCTATTTTACCCATTGTATCTGCACCGGCTCTCCAAATGAGCATCATGACTTAATGTCATTCCCCTGTCTTTTCCCCGTTCCCCTGCACGTTGTTTATATTCAAGTAATCATCTCATACCCTCTTGAAATCCTCGATTGAACCTGCCTCCACCACACCTTCAGGCAGTGCATTCCAGACCCCAACCACTCACTGTGTGAAAACATTTTTTCTTACACCACGCTTGCTTCTTTAACATCACACTTTAAACCTGCGCCCTCTTATTCTTGATCCTTTTACAAGTGGGAACATTTTCCCCCTATCTACACTGTCCAGCCTCTCGTGATTTTGAACATCTCAATCAAATCTCCACAATTCTGTTTTCCCCTTATATTAGTATTCTTGTGATGAGTGCACGACAAAAAACTTTGACAAGTCTCTTTTTTCAGCAAATGACAAAAAGTGTTCAAGTTGCTTGTAAAAAAAAAAGTGCACACTGAGTCAGTATCCATTTTTTAATTAAAAAAAAAAAAATTTAGAGTACCCAATTCATTATTTCCAATTAAGGGGCAATTTAGCGTGGCCATTTTACCTACCCTGCACATCTTTGGGTTGTGGGGGCGAAACCCATGCATTCATGGGACTGAGTCAGTATCCATAGGATCAAGACCCAATACAGACTTGAGAACATACTAAAGGCAGACAGTTCAGTGCTGTGCCGAGATAGTGCTGCATTGCTGAAATTATTCACTCACTAAACCATGGACCTATCTCCCTGCTCAGGTGAATATAAAAGATCCTGTGTTATTGTTCAAGCGGGAAATTCTTCATCTCCTGGCCAACCCCCCTGCTTCGGCTAAGTCTGCCAAAACCAGATTATTCCTTTGTTCGTTGTTTCATTTGTTGGGAAATTGTGCACAAATTACCTGCTGTGTTTCCCATCATAACAGTTCCCACACTGCAAAATAAATTCATCAGTCGTCACTGGGTCATCTTGGGACACGATAACACAATGGAAGTTCTTGCTTTTTACGCATCCCACAGAAGGTACAGCACCAAACGGGAAAATATCCCAAGAGGAGAGAGGAATCAGGCTAACATCTGGAAACGCCTGACAGGAGCCCAACCACTTGATCACAACCAGACAGAGAAAATAGATAGCTTAGAAAGACTATGATGACAACGTCCACTAGGATCCAATGCATGCAGACCACAAAGGGTATAATGCAAGGTTAAATGTAAACACCACGACTTTGTAATTGTAGAAGATTTATCTACCTCCATCATTTCCAATTTGTCAGGATATGCCAGGTCACCAGGTGCAGGTTTGTAGCCTACGATGTCAGTCTGAATATAGATGTGTGTCCTATAAACTAGCCGCTCTTGTACGTCTTCCAGCATCTGCTTCACCACTGCAGAAAAGGCACCCAGCTGCTCCACTGAAGAGGGACAGAAACAGATAACACAATGGAAGTTCTTGCTTTTTACGCGTCCCACAGAAGGTACAGCACCAAACGGGAAAATATCCCAAGAGGAGAGAGGAATCAGGCTAACATCTGGAAACGCCTGACAGGAGCGTTCTTATTTCAGAATGGGCAACTGGATTAAAAGATGGTCAGCCACTTTAAGCCAAATCTTAGGTTTGGAGCAGTAACACCAATCAGTTGTAGAAATATTGTGTGTGTGTATATATATATATATATATTATATTATATGTCTTTATATATAAAGATATATAAAATCAATTGCATTTTGTTTACCAGACTGCAATATATGGGTCTGGTCACAGAAACATAGCACACTTTCTAGTGGTCTCCTGCAAGCTCCCTCCGTACCATTGTTCTGAACGTGGTCTTCCAGCATCTCATTTTTCAGAATTCCACACAGCTCCGACAAGGTCTCCAGGTGATTGATGTGGATGATGAGCGGTCGAAACACATCGTACCACGACAGGCACAATTTCTCCAATAGCTCACTACAGAAGTAGAAAGGACCAGGGCCAGTGTTACAAACTGATTCTCCAATTTCTTTCAAAAACAAAACAGAGCAAAAATTCAAACCACTCTAATGGCAGTTTAATACCCAGCGAGCAGCTGAGCTGTACGGATCGAGTTAACCCAGTGATCGCGCTCTGAGGTAAACCGGTGATCACGGACTGAGTTAACCCGGTGATCACGGACTGAGTTAACCCGGTGATCACAGACTGAGTTAACTCGGTGATCACGGACTGAGTTAACCCGGTGATCACGGACTGAGTTAACTCGATGATCACGGACTGAATTAACCCGGTGATCACGGACTGAGTTAACCCGGTGGTCACGGACTGAGTTAACCCGGTGATCACGGACTGACCTAACCCAGTGATCGCGCACTGAGTTAACCCGGTGATCATGGACTGAGTAAACCCGGTGGTCACGGACTGACCTAACCCGGTGGTCACAGACTGAGTTAACCCGGTGATCATGGACTGAGTAAACCCGGTGGTCACGGACTGACCTAACCCGGTGGTCACGGACTCACATAACCCGGTGAGCACGGACTGACCTAACCCGGTGATCACGGACTCACCTAACCCGGTGGTCACGGACTCACCTAACCCTTTTTTTTTTTTTTTTTTTTTATAAATTTAGTATACCCAATTATTTTTTCCAATTAAGGGGCAATTTAGCGTGGCCAATCCACCTACTCTGCACATTTTTGGGTTGTGGGGGCGAAACCCACGCAGACACGGGGAGAATGTGCAAACTCCACACGGACAGTGACCCAGGGCCGGGATCGAACCTGGGACCTCAGCGCCGTGAGGCAGCTGTGCTAACCACTAGGCCACCGTGCTGCCCGACTCACCTAACCCGGTGGTCACGGACTCACCTAACCCGGTGAACACGGACTCACCTAACCCGGAGATCATGGACTCACCTAACCCCAGAGATCATGGACTCACCTAACCCGGTGATCACGGACTGAGTTAACCCGGTGATCACGGACTGACCTAACCCGGTGATCACGGACTGACCTAACCCGGTGGTCACGGACTGAGTTAACCCGGTGATCACGGACTGACCTAACCCGGTGATCACGGACTGAGTTAACCCGGTGATCACGGACTCACCTAACCCGGTGATCACGGACTGAGTTAACCCGGTGATCACGGACTGGCCTACCCGGTGATCACGGACTGACCTACCCGGTGGTCACGGACTGACGTAACCCGGTGATCACGGACTGACGTTACCCGGTGATCACGGACTGACCTACCCGGTGGTCACGGACTGACCTACCCGGTGGTCACGGACTGATGTAACCCGGTGGTCACGGACTGACGTAAACCGGTGATCACGGACTGAGTTAACCCGGTGATCACGGACTGAGTTAACCCGGTGATCACGGACTGAGTTAACCCGGTGATCATGGACTGAGTTAACCCGGTAATCACAGATTGAGTTAACCCGGTGATCATGGACTGAGTTAACCCGGTGATCACGGACTGAGTTAACCTGATGATCACGGACTGAGTTAACCCGGTGATCATGGACTGAGTTAACCTGGTGATCACGGACTGACCTAACACTGCGATCACGGACTGACCTAACCCAGTGATCACGGACTGACCTAACCCAGTGATCACGGATTGAGTTAACCCACCGATCACGGACTGACCTAACCCACCGATCACGGACTGACCTAACCCGGTGATCACGGACTGAGTTAACCCGTTGATCATGGACTGAGTTAACCCGGTGATCACAGATTGAGTGAACCCTGTGATCACGGACTGAGTTAACCCGTTGATCATGGACTGAGTTAACTCGGTGATCACGGACTGAGTTAACCCGGTGATTACAGATTGAGTTAACCCGGTGATCACGGACTGAGTTAACCCGGTGACCACGGACTGAGTTAACCCGGTGATCAAGGACTGAGTTAACCCGGTGATCAAGGACTGAGTTAACCCGGTGATCATGGACTGAGTTAACCCGGTGATCATGGATTGAGTTAACCCGGTGATCACAGATTGAGTTAACCCGGTGATCACGGACTGAGTTAACCCGGTGATCATGGACTGAGTTAACCCGGTGATCACGGACTGAGTTAACCCGGTGATCACGGACTGACCTAACCCAGTGATCGCGCACTGAGGTAAACCGGTGATCACGGACTGAATAAATCGGGTGATCACGGACTGAGTTAACCCGGTGATCACGGACTGAGTTAACCCGGTGATCACGGACTGACCTACCCGGTGATCATGGACTGAGTTAACCCGGTGATCACGGACTGAGTTAACTCGGTGATCACGGACTGAGTTAACCCGGTGACCACGGACTGGCCTACCCGGTGATCACGGACTGAGTTAACCTGGTGATCACGGACTGAGTTAACCCGGTGATCACGGACTGAGTTAACCCCGTGACCATAGATTGACCTACCCGGTGACCACGGACTGAGTTAACCTGGTGATCACGGACTGAGTTAACCCGGTGATCACGGACTGAGTTAACCCCGTGACCATAGATTGACCTACCCGGTGACCACGGACTGAGTTAACCTGGTGATCACGGACTGAGTTAACCTGGTGATCACGGACTGAGTTAACCCGGTGACCACGGACTGGCCTACCCGGTGACCACGGACTGGCCTACCCGGTGATCACGGACTGAGTTAACCCGGTGATCACGGACTGAGTTAACCCGGTGATCACGGACTGACCTACCCGGTGATCACGGACTGACCTACCCGGTGATCACGGACTGACCTACCCGGTGATCACGGACTGACCTACCCGGTGATCACGGACTCACTGAGCGGGAAGAAACATTATGTTAATTGAGGTAAATGCGGAAGGAGTAATATGGAAGTTGAAGATTCTTTCTTGCCAGGAGTTACGATCTGGACTGCACTGCCTGAAAGAGTGGTGAAAACTGATTCAATTGTTACTTTCAAAAATAAACTGGACAAGTCCTTGAAGGGGGAGAAAGTCAATGGACTATGGGGAAAGAGCAAAGCAGTGGGACTAATTTAACGAGCAGTGAGACACATCAACTCCATACTCCCAGAATGCCTTGATCCACTGCAATTCAAACACCATCACAGCCGGTCCACAGCAGACGCCATCTCCCTGACCCTACACTCATTACTAGAGCATCGCGACAACAAGGACTCCTACATCAGATTCCTATTCATTTATTGCAGTTCCACCTTAACACCATATTCCCAGACAAGCTCATATCGAAACTCCAAAACCTGGTTCTTCACTCCTTCCTCTGCAACTGGATCCTCAACTTCCTGACCCATAGACCACAATCAGTCTTCCACGATAGTCCGCAATACCGGGGTCCCGCAAAGCCCCCTACTATACTCCCTATAGAGGTCAGATCTCGAACAACGATGAGTTAGAGTACAGGAGGGAGATAGAGAACCTATTGGTGTGGTGTAACAATAACAATCTCTCCCTCAACGTCAGCAAAACTAAGGAGCGGTCATTGACTTCAGGAAGCGAAGTATCGCACACACTCCTGTCTGCATGAATGGTGCTGAGGTGGAGATGGTTGACAGCTTCAAATTTGGAGGTGTGCACATCACAAACAATCTGTCCTGGTCCACCCACGTCGCGCTACCACCAAGAAAGCACAACAGCGCCTATACTTCCTCAGGAAACTAAGGAACTTCAGCATGTCCACATCGACCCGTACCAATTTTCACAGATGCACCACAGAAAACATCCTATCTGGCTGCATCACAGCCTGGTATGACAACTGCTCAGCCCAAGACTGTAAGAAACTACAGAGTCGTAAACACAGCCTAGTTCATCACACAAAACCACCTCCATCCATCCATTGACTCTGTCTACACCTCCTGCTGCCTTGGGAAAGCAGGCAGCATAATCAAAGACCTTGCCCACCAGGGTAATTCTCTCTTCCAACCTCTTCCATCGGGCAGAAGATAAAAATTCTGAGAACACGCACTAACAGATTCAAAAATATCTTCTTCCCCGCTGTTACCAGACTCCTGAATGACCCTCTTATGGTCTGATCTGATCTCTCTGCACACTTTCTCTACTGAGCAGCACCACCCCCTGTATGCTTCACCCAGTGCCTGTGACTATGTATTTACATTGAGTATTTATGTATGTCCTATGTTTTCTCATGTATGGAACAATCTGTCTATGGTATGCAGAACAATACTTTTCACTGTACCTCGGTACATATGACAATAAATCAAATCCAATAGATCAATAACCTTCTGATGATTGTTGGATTTTAGAGGCTGTTCGTTAACCTGAGCACAATGTAATAAGTTAGCACTTGGAGAGAAAATAGACTTGAAGGTTTCAGCTCAATGAAGAGTACCTCACCAGTGTTTAATTAATTTACAGCACTACCCATGTTTGCACAGGCAAGCCACAATTGGCTCATCCTTTTCATCAAGTGATTAAAAAAACAACAGATCCAATGCAGCACTGATCAAATCTCCATTTAGCATGTGCCTCTTGTAATTGTTTTACATTTACATAATGAGTTTAACATAGAAAATCACTCCAGGGATAAACTCAGAACTCAGCATCCAAGTATCCTGTATTCCAGCTTTGGAAATCTTGCTAAGCAGGATATTTCCAAACACTGATCTCATATATGCACATTTACTTCACAAATCAATGCAACAAACAGCACACAATTGAACAGTCTTTGTTGGGAGAAATATAAACTGCACGCAATTTAGAGAAATGGTGCTAGTAATTTAACAAGCTTCGAGAGCAAATTGAATTTTATTGAGCTGATAGAAGCTGCTTGAAGACCTGACATTGCACAAATCAGCAGACCTTTTTAAATCAGTAAATACAATACAGGGGATTAATGAGGCGCAAAGAACTTATTGAACTGCCCAAAATAGTCAGCACACTTTTAATACGTTATAAGCAATGGTTTTACAATTGACTTCTATTGCAATGTCAAATGGTTCACATTATGTGTCCGCTATTGGCTGCTGCCCATGAAGAGTGTAGATCGTCCAAATATTCGGGGCTGTGCTATAAACTATGAAGGAGTTATAACAAAAATAGAAAATGCTGGACAATCACATGTCTGATAGCATCGGAGGAGAGAATACAAAGCAAACGTTTTGTGTCTGGATTACTCTTTTTCAAAGATTTATACGATTGTGGTGGTGGTGGTGGTGGGGGGGTCGTGGAACAGTAGGACTGAATAGAGAGCCAGCAGTAGGTGGAGATTGACAAAGATGTCATGGACAGAAAAACGAAGGGAATGTAAATGGTGGAGATAAAGACCGAGAAGGGTGCTGACAGTGGCCCATTAAAATATCAGAATGTGTTAATTACAACACTGAACATACATTCCAGGGAATGCAATATTTCAGATTGTTACTTATCCAAATGCAGCACTTCATGCACCAGCACTACTTCAGGTTCCCACTTATTCCAAGTAAGTCGCATTGAATAGTGCAAGGTTTTTCCTTCATAACTGAAGCATGGATTTGTGCTCTACACTGTCCATGCCCGTTTAGCTCAGTTGGCTGGACAGCTGGTTCGTGATGGAGCGTGGCTTCAATTCCCGTACTGGCTGTGGTTATTCATGAAGGCCCTGCCTTCTCACCTTGCACCTTGCCTGAGGTGTGGTAATCTTCAGGTTAAATCACCACTAGTCAGCTCTTCTCCCTCAAAGGGGAAAGCAGCCTACTGTCATCTGGGACAATGGCGACTTTTTACTAAGCAGAATTTGACTGAATCTTCTTTCATTCATAGTTCTATTTGAGGATCACATATCAGAATATAAGAATATAAGAAAAAGGTCAGAGAGTAGATCACACACCTCGTTCATCTTCTACTCAAGCTTTAGTTTCAATCTTTCCAATGAGCTTTTAGCCACAAGCTTTCTGTTTTCTCCTCATGCTCACTGGATTCTATTAGAAATATTTTTGGAAGGGCGGCACGTGGCACAGTGGTTAGCACTACGGCGCTGAGGATCCGGGTTCGAATCCCGGCCCTGGATCACTGTCCGTGTGGAGTTTGCACATTCTCGTGTCTGCGTGGGTTTCACCCCCCACACCCAAAGATGTGCAGGTTAGATCGGATAGGCCATGCTAAATTGTCCCTTAATTGGGGAAAAAAAAGAAATGTTTTCGGAAAGGGCTTAGCTTCACATTTTTGAATTAGTATGTCCATTGCTGCAAATACTTCCAGTTAACAAATGAGAGCAAGTGTCTTCCAATGGCCTTCTACTCCTGGGCATTCCACTAGGTGTACACTAACTTTAAGCAACACAGGCAATGACGCCAATCTGAGTCAAGATACTGAAAACATGGCAGCTGCCAAAGAGGCCTCAGATGGTGAAGGGCAGCTCCGTGGCAACATTAAATGACCGCCACCACTGTCACCCGCACTGGGTCCGTCACTTTGCTCTGATGGGCTTTAGTGAGTAGGCCATCCATGCCTAGAATCAGCATGACCATGTCCAGAATGACAGCCCTGATGATGTAGGATTCCTTTCAGATGATGTATGCATGTGCAATGTTTGCGCAGATGACGTTTTTCCAGTTACTGCATCTAGCACAGACACCCCGCCCCTCACAACCCCCAGTATATATATATATATATATATATATATATATATAGGGCAGATCTTGTATCATGGGAGTTGACTGAAGGACAGAAAGGAATGTAGCAGACTGTCATAACACAGCCATTGTTGGCTGATTCAGTGAAGTCATTCAGCAGGAATACAATGACTTGAACATTCTAATTTTAAAGACCAAGTTAGTAAGAAAACCTTAGTTCCAACCAAGAACAACTTACTCTAGTTTGGGAGTTGGTTTGGTAAAAAATTCATTGTATAGCCGATGTTCATCCTGACACACATGAACCAGAAAAGCACAACCACTGCGAACCTGGAAGAAAATGCAAAATGATTGTTCGTTTAAAGTACAGCTGCTCTCTTTCAAAACCAGTTGTCTAAAGATCAGAGCTTCCCACAAACCGGCCATTTTTGGAATGTGTCATGTATTGAATTTTTTTTCCCAATTAGAATTAATTCACTGGAACAATTTGGCTAGGCGATGCATTTTGCCAGACTTGTTATACGTTTTGACGCTTGCACACCAAGCCATGTTTCAAGCAACCATTGCTCTTACCCAACCTACACTGGCCCAAACCACCACTGACCAAAGTGTCTGACCCAAAATCCAGTTGTCATGAACCTGCCTGGAGATAGCTGTAGACAGCATTCAAAATATTTCAATTGGTATGCACCTTCCTGTAACAAGTTTAGAGTGGTAGTTTAAATGAAGTGTAAATAGCCAATGGAGGATAAACAGATTATAGACGATTGGGAAGGTCTCAGAGATATGCGCTGGAGAAAAGCAAATTACTGCAGATGCAATCTGAAACCAAAAGAGAAAATGCTGGAAAATCTCAGCAGTTCTGGCAGCATCAGTAAGGGGAGAAACGAGATAATGTTTCGAGAGCAGATGACCCTTTGTCAAAGCTTTGTCAGTGGGTCTGCGGCAACAGTTCCGGAGATGGAAGCTGTTTATTGACATCTTGAAGGATAGTTAGGATATTGAGTAACAATGGGCACATTCTATTGAAACAGTTTCTATAATTGTGTTAAGTGTAAAGTAGTTTGGTTTGTGTGTATTTGTCTTTTCTTTACTTTAATTGTCTTTAATAATTGTTATCCAAAGATTGGGCTATTTATTCTCACTGAGGTTGCACACCAAAACTAAACTAAACAAAACTAAACACCCCCACGAACCAGTGTTTCATCTTAGGATACCCTCGCAAATAACATCAGCGTGCTTTGTAACACTGGCACAGCCTTGCTTCCAGTTTTGAGGACGTATACCTATCATAGCATGGGGCAGTATATTACATGATTGAAATTTAATTTAATATCAAATTAAATACAATAAAACTAGAGAATCTTTATTTTTTTATTACTCCTCAGTGTTGCAATATAAAGTGAGCTGACTGTGCAGTACCATGTGACTGCTGTGTTAAAAATACAAAATTCTACTTAACTTTGAATCAAAGCAGTTTATTCTTCTAGGCACAAAAAGAACTAAATATAATCAAATTGGACCACCAGATACCTTATTTAAAGAAAAAATATTTTCGTTCGTTGTTCCACTTTTCACTTCCAAAGCCAGAAGGAACACCAACCAAGATTTCTGAGTCACTTAGCACCATTTGCCTTGAAATATTTTTATAAGGGCAGCACAGTGGTGCAGTGGAGAGCACTGCTGCCTCACGCCGCCGAGGACCGGGGTTCGATCCCAGCACCGCGTCACTGACGGAATGGAGTTTGCACATTCTCCCAGTGTCTGTGTCGGTCTCACCCCACAACCCAAAGATTAAAAAAAAAATTTAGAGTACCCAATTATTTTTTCTCCAATTAAGGAGCAATTTAGCATGGCGATTCCACCTAACCTGCAATCTTTGGGTTGGGGGGTGAAACCCACGCAGACATGGGGAGAATGTGCAAACTCCACACGGACAGTGACCCAGGGCCGGGATTCGAACCCGGGCCCTCAGCGCCGTAGTCCCAGTGCTAACCACAGCGCCACATGCCAAAACCCAAAAGATGTGCAGAGTAGTTGAATTGGCCACGCTAAATTGCTCCTTAATTGGAAAGAAATGAATTGGGTACATTAAATTTATTTTTTAAAATATTATAAGACACATTTCAGAAGCATTTACTATTATAACACAGCACCATCTTTCACTTATCTCAGCACCAAAGGTTTGTAAGCTTGAATACAGGATGTATTTCAAACAAAGTAGCAATAATTAAAGCCATGCCATTTAGGAGCAAAATCAGGAAGTATTTTTCACACAATGGGTAATGGTAATCTGGAACACTTGCCCCAAAAGGCAGTAAAAGTGGATGCTAGGTCAGTTGAAATGTTCAAGACCAATTATGATAATTTTTTTATTAGGTAGGGCTAGTCAGGGATTTGGGTCCAAGGTACGTAAATGGAGTTGAGGTACAGATCAGCCATGATCCGATTGAATGGTGGAACAGGAGCAAGGGGTAAATTTTGCTTCTATGTTAATGCCTTTCTACTGGAAAGTAGTGTAATCAATAAACTAATCTATAATGCCTTTGACGTAGGAAAACATCCCATAGTGCTTCACAGAAGTATCCGACTAAAATCGACACTGAGCAAAAGGAGGTGTTAGGAGGGATAACCAACGGCTTTGTGAAAGAAATAGAGGAGGAGGGGCCATGAAGTGACTTAAACCTAATAGTTTTAAGTCTGAGATGTTTGGTAATCAGGACTCAATGTAGGTCAGTGAGCAGAAACGTGATGATTATGAGATAGGCTACAACTACAGAATTTGGGATGAGCTGAAGTTAATGGAGAGAGCAAGATGGATGCCACTTGTAAGTGCTGTGGAACTGTCAGGCCTGGGGGCGATAAATGTATGGCTGTGGATTTCAGTACCCGATGAGCAGAGACAATGTTACAGAAGTTGGAAGTAGGCGGCCTTTGTGTTGTAAATATGAGGATGGACCCACCACAAAACAATACTTTCGCAGAACAATACTTTTCATGACACTTGACAATAAAACAAATCCAAATGGTTGACTCTTAACTGCCCTCAAGGGCAATTAGGGATGGGCAACAAATGACAGCCTTGCCAGTGATGTGCACATCCCACAAATTAATTTGGCATCAACTTGATTGGCAAGAATGAAAACAAGAGAAGGAAGCCCTGCTCAGCAGAGCAAGAGAGGTGTTGGCAGAAAATGGAGTGGTCAGCTATGTTAAGCGTGGCAGAGCTCAAAAAGTGAAGGAGGGATAGTGTGCCGTGGTCAGTGGGGATGTGATTTATGACATTGCTCGCATTAAAGTCTGCAGAATAATTGAAACTTCAAATATGATCTGCTGAATTTTGAATTTTTTTTCCTCTTCTTTTTACAAATTTAGAGTACCCAATTTTTCTTTTTCAGTTAAGGAGCAATTTAGCGTGGCCAATCCACCTAACCTGCACATCTTTGGGTTGTGGAGGTGAAACCCACGCAGACATGGGGAGAATGTGCAAACTCCACATGAACAGTGACCCAGGGCCGGGATGCGAGCCCAGGTCCTCAGCGTAGCAGTCCCAGTGCTAACCACTGCGCCACAAGCCGCCCTCTGAATTTTGAATTTAAGTTAAATGTATCCCAAAATTGGCCCGAGTAATCAAGGTACAGAAACCTTTGGGATTTCATCATGTAATGATTTGGACTATGCACGAATATTTCATCAACTGCTGCAATATGCAATCATATTGGTACTGCATATTAATATTCCCTCAAATGCTGCAGTTGTATTACACCAATTGTATTGCACACTAATGTTTTTTGAATTACAACATTACATAGCTATAGCTTCATTCCGTTTGCTGCTACTTGTGTTTCATTTAACAAAAAGGGACATTAAATGTAGGACTCAATCCCCAATGTCGTGGAGAGGTATAGAATGGATCAGATAGTTAATGTTTTGCAGGTGAGGAATGAAAACACGAGGAGAAATCTGGCCGTGTGAGCCTCATCACGAATTAGTAACAGAGCAATATTGGGATTTCTACAATCGGCCACCCAGTCCACCTCTGTGGTTGAATGTTGCAGAGAGTGGAGGGGTGATGAGTATAATGGGGAGGGAGCAGCACGTTTGACACACTTCCAGTGGTAACATTTCATGGGGAGGCAGCTTATGAGCTTACACACCATACCCCACACAGCAAGTTTCCATTCTCAGGGAGAGGTAGACACCAAGTAGCTGTCACTGGATGGAAATCATGCAGCTACATTAGCCACCTGCCTGAACAAACAAAAGCCAAATGATGGGAATGGGCTGACGGTTCATCTTTTCTGGCATTATGTACATTATGGAGAGAAACGAGGGTAGCTAACAATTTCACTTTTAAAATGTCTTTAGATGTTCTGCTAACCAACTCAAAACTTTTAAATGTTAAGTGCCTAAATCCAGCAAACATTTTAGAAATGAAAAACGGTGCTATGCATCAACACTAGAGAACATTTATTTGCAGTATTTGCACGACAATAGCATTGGTCTTTTTAGATTGCTAATACTACTCGAGACTCATACCAGAGCACAATGATCCCTGTTATTTTGGCTGGTCAAGTCAGCAATAGTGGAGGCGATGCTTGGACCAAGTAGAAGCCCCCTCTGATCCAGGTAGCACTGATGGATCTCGCTCAGCAGCTGCTGATACCTGATAAAAGATTAGGTCTGATTTGAAATTACTGAAATTAAGGTCATAAATCCCAACCTCCATAAGCTAAAATTAGTGTTATGAACTCTGCTAATTCAGAAGTACCTAATTTAGATTATTTTTTATGAACAGTGTTAGAGAGCCCTTTCGAGGATAATACTGCTCGTCAAGAAGAGATTTCCCTCTACATCATTTGTGGCACTATTAGTAAAGCATTGGCCTATCAGGGCAGGCCAATCCAGATTGGAGAGCTAGGCAAGGGCCAATGTGCTTTTGACAAAGCAGTAACTTCTATGATCTTTCAATTTCAAAAGATTAAAACAGTGGAAATTGACTCAGAGCCAAGGTACAAGCACTAGGAATGCGAAGGGGGTTTTAAAGAGAGAGCACAAGACAGGCATAGAAAGAATGACAGAAGAAAATGGGAGTAGACAGCAGGATACAAAGAACAAAGAAGAAGAACAAAGAAAAATTACAGCACAGGAACAGGCCCTTTGGTCCTCCAAGCCTGCGCCGATCCAGATCCTCTATCTAAAACTGTCGCCTATTTTCTAAGGATCTGTATCCCTCTGCTCCCTGCCCATTCATGTATGTCTAGATACATCTTAAATGACGCTATCGTGCCCGCCTTTACCACCTTCGCCGGCAATGCATTCCAGGCACCCACCACCCTCTGCGTAAAGAACTTTCCACGCATATCTCCCTTAAAAACGTTTCCCCTCTCACTTTGAACTCGTGATCCCTAGTAATCGAGTCCCCCACTCTGGGAAAAAGCTTCTTGCTATCCATCCTGTCTATACCTCTCAGGATTTTGTAGACCTCAATGAGATCCCCCCTCAACCTCCGTCTTTCTAATGAAAATAATCCTAATCTACTCAACCTTTCTTCATAGCTAGCGCCCTCCATACCAGGGAACATCCTGGTGAACCTGCTCTGCACCTTCTCCAAAGCATCCACATCCTTTTGGTAATATGGCAACCAGAACTGTACGCAGTATGCCAAATGTGGTTTGCTCCACCATTTATCACGATCGTGGCTGATCAACTCTTGTACTCAATACCCCTTCCGATGAAGGAAAGCATGCCGTATGCCTTCTTGACCACTCTATCGACCTGTGCAGTCACCTTCAGGGTACAAGGAACCTGAACACCCAGATCTCTCTGTACATCAATTTTCCCCAGGGCTTTTTCATTTATCGTATACATGGAGAAAGGGAGAGAGAGAGACAGAGCAGAAATTTACTACAGGAGTTCTGCAGGACAGTGTCCTGCGTCCATCCATATTTAGCTACTTCATCAATCACCTTCCCTCCCATTGTAAGGTCAGAGTGGGGATACATGGATACACAGAAGACAGGAGCAGGAGGCGGCCTTTTGGTCCTTCAAGCCTGTTCCGCCATTCATCACGATCATGGCTGATCATCCAACTCAATAGCCTAATCCTGCTTTCTCCCCATAGCCTTTGATCCCATTCTCCCCAAGTGCTGTATCCAGCTGCCTCCTGAATATATTCAAAGTTTTAGCATTAACTACTTCCTGTGATAATGAATTCCACAGGCTCACCACTCTTTGGGTGAAGAAATGTCTCCTCATCTCTGTCCGAAATGGTTTACCCTGAATCCTCAGACTGTGACCCCTGGTTCTGGACACACCCATCATTGGTAACATCTTCCCTGCATCTATCCTGTCTAGTCCTGTTAGAATTTTATAAGTCTCTATGAGATCCCCCCCCTCATTCTTCTGAACTCCAGCAAGTACAATCCCAATCTAGTCAATCTCTCCTCATATGACAGCCCGTCATTCTTTGAATCAGTCTGGTAAACCTTTGCTGCACTCCCTCGAGAGCAAGAACATCCTTCCTCAGAGAAGGAGACCAAAACCACACACAATACTCCAGGTGTGGCCTCACCAAGGCCCTGTACAACTGCAGCAACAATTCCCTGCTTCTATACATAGATACATAGAAGATAGGAGCAGGAGGAGGCCTTTTGGCCTTTCGAGCCTGCTCCACCATTTATCACGATCATGGCTGATCATCCAACTCAACAGCCTAATCCTGCTTTCTCCCCATAGCCTTTGATCCCATTCTCCCTAAGTGTCATATCCAGCCACCTGTTGAATATGTTCAAAGTTTTAGCATCAACTACTTCCTGTGGTAATGAATTCCACAGGCTCACCACTCTTTGGGTGAAGAAATGTCTCCTTATCTCGGTCCAAAATGGTTTACTCTAAATCCTCAGGCTGTGACCCCTGGTTCTGGACACACCCATCATTGGTAACATCTTCCGTGCATCTACCCTGTCTAGTCCTCTTAGAATTTTATAAGTCTCTATGAGATCCCCCCTCATTCTTCTGAACTACAGCGAGAACAATCCCAACCTATACAATCTCTCCTCATATGACAGTCCCGCCATCTCTGGAATCAGTCTGGCAAACCTTCACTGCACTCCTTCGAGAGCATAAAGTGAATAACCTCACACTTCTTCAAATTATACTGCATCTGCCATTGATTTGCCTACTTGCCTAACTATCCTTCTTCAGAGAAGGAGACAAAACTGCACACAATACTCCAAATGTGGCCTCACCAAGTCCCTGTACAATGGTAGCAGCACATCCCTGCTTCTATACTCAAAACATCTTGCACCGAAGCCCAACATACCATTCGCCTTCTTTACCGCCTGCTGCACCTGCATGCTTACCTTCAGCCAATGGTGCACAAGGACACCGAGGATCCGCTACACACTCCCCTCTCCCAATTTACAACCATTCAGGTAGCAATCTGCCTTCCTATTTTTGCTTCCAAAATGAATAGTCTCACACTTATCCAAATTATACTGCATCAGCCATTGATTTGCCCCATCGCCCAACCTGTCCAGATCATGCTGTAGGATCCCTGCATCCTTGTCACAATTCACCCTCCCACCTAATTTGGTATCATCTGCAAACTTTGAGATGTTACATTTTATTCCCTCATCCAAATCATTAATATATATTGTGAATAGCTGGGGTCCCAGCACCGATCCCTTTGGCCCCGCACTGGTTACTGTCTGCCAATTTGAAAAGGACCCATTAATCCCTACTCTTTGTTTCCTCTTCGCCAATCAGTTTTCTATCCACCTCAATACATTTCCCCCAATTCCATGCGCTTTAATTTAAATCTCTTATGCGGGACTTTGTCAAATGCCTTCAGAAAGTCCAAATATACCACATCGACTGACTCCCCCTTGTTGACTGTACTGGTTAGCTCTTCAAAGAATTCCAACAGATTTCTCAAGCATATACTCGAAACCTCTCGCAATGAAGGCCAACAGACTTCTTTACCACCTACTGGACCTGCATGCTTACCTTCAGCGAATGCTGCACAAGGACACCCAGGTCCTGCTGCACTCCCCTCTCCCAATTTACAACCATTCAGGTAGTAATCTGCCTTCCTGTTTTTGCTTAACCCCACACTTCTCCAAATTATACTGCCTCTGCCATTGATTTGCCTACTCGCCTAACCTGTCCAGATCATGCTGTAGGATCCCTGCATCCTCGTCACAATTCACCCTCACACCTAACTTGGTATCATCTGCAAACAAAATGAAAAATGAAATGAAAATCGCTTGTCACAAGTAGGCTTCAAATGAAGATACTGTAAAATGCCCCTAGTCGCCACATTCCGGCGCCTGTTCGGGAAGGCTGGTACGAATTGAACTGTGCTGCTGGCCTGCCTTGGTCTGCTTTAAAAGCCAGCGATTTAGCCCTGTGCTAAACCAGCCCCCATCATTTCGAATCACAGTCGCTGTGAGCAGGGTCTTTGAGATGTTACATTTTGTTCCCCCGTCCAAATCATTAATATATATTGTGAATAGCTGGGGTCCCAGCACTGATCCTCGTGGCACCCCACTAGTTACTGCCTGCCAATTTGAAAAGTACCCATTAATTCCTACTCTTTGTTTCCTATTCACCTCAATACATTTCCCCCAATCCCATGCGCTTTAATTTTGCACAATAATCTCTTATGTGGGACTTTGTCAAACACCTTCAGAAAGTCCAAATATACCACATCTACACCTAATGCTGGTATTATCTAGTTACATTGTGTACCTTGTGTTGCCCTATTATGTATTTTCTTTTATTTCCTTTTCTTTTCATGTACTCAATGATCTGTTGAGCTACTTGCTGAAAAATACTTTTCACCGCACCTTGGTACCCGTAACAATAAACAAATCCAATCCAATCCATGTCAACTGTACAGGTTACATCTTCAAAGAATTCCAACAGATTTGTCAAGCATGATTTTCACTACATAAATCTATACTGACTCTGACAGATCCTGCCACTGCTTTCTAAATGTTCCGCTATAAAGTCCTTGACAATGGATTCAAGAATTTTCCCCAGTTCAGATGTTAGGCTTACTGGTCTGTAATTCCCCACTTTCTCTCGACATTCCTTTTTGAATATTGGAGTGAATCCGCCAATCGCCAGGACTGTTCCAGAGTCTATAGAATCCCAGAAGATGACCACCAATGCATCCACTATTTCCAGAGCCTCCACCTTAAGCTCTCCAGGATGCAGATTCTCAGGCCCTGGGGATTTATCCGCCTTCAAACCCTTCAATTTTCCCAGCACTATTTCTCTACTAATGTTGATCTCCCTCAGTTCTTCCCTCTCACTAAACGTTTCATTCTCCAACATTTCTGTATCTGATTTGCGTCCTGTTTTGCGAAGACAGAACCAAAGTATGTATTTAATTGCTCAGCTATCTCTTTGTCCCTATTATGCATTCCCCTGTTTCTGTCTGTAGGGGGCCTACATTTCTCTTTACCAATCTCTTTCTCCTCCCATGTTCACTGATGATTCCAGTGTTCAGTTCCATTTACAGTTCCTCAGATTGCAAGTGGTCATGTCCTCATGCAGCAAGTCCTGGCTGACCCTGAGCCATTAGGAAGTCCCAGATTCAACTGTTCCCTGTGCTCCTATCTGACATAGTTAATGCTACTTGTATTAAATCCTTCAATTCCTCAAATAATGAAGCGGTCCGTACCTGCCTGTAGCAAGACCTGGACAACATTCAGGCTTGGGCCGGTAAGTGGTAACCTTCTTGTCACACAAGTGTCATCTCCAACAAAATAAACTCTTAACCACCTTCCTTTGGCATCCAGTGGCATGAGCACCAATTAATCCTCCACCACAAACAATATTGACCATAAACCTAACTGCATGAAGCATAAAAATACTGTGGCTACAGAGCAGGCCACAAGCTGAGAATTCTACAGCAAGTGACTCACCACCTGACCACGCCCCCCCCCCCCCCCCCCCCCCCCCAAAAGCCTTCCTATCATCTTAAAAGCAAGTGTCAGGAGTGTGCTAGAATCACACTTGCCTGCACTGAAAAGGCTTGACACCATCCAGAACAAAGCAGTTTGATTGTTTGACACCCCATCCACTGTCTTCAACGTTCACTCCCTCCACCACGATAGTTACTATATGTACCATATACAAGATGTACTGCGGCAACTCGCCAACACTTCTTTGACAGCATCTGACAAAGCCATGAACTATACTGCTGAAAAGGACAAGAGCAGCAAGTGCATGGGGACTCCGTCACCTTCACGCTTTCCTCCAACCCGCCCAGTATCCTAACTTGCAAATACAATCACTATTCCTTCATCATCCTGGAGTCAAAATCCTGGAACTCCCTCTGTAACAGCACAGTGAGGACCTTCACTGAAGTTTTAAGTAGGCATTGTGCAACTACCTTCTCAGCAGCAATTAGGGATGGATAAAACTGCAGGTCTTGGCAGTGACACCCACATTTTGTGAATGGATAAATTTTTTTTTTTTTTTTTTTTTTTTTTTTTTTTTTAATAAATTTAGATTACCCAATTATTTTTTCCAACTAAGGGACAATTTAGCGTGGCCAATCCACCTACTCTGCACATTTTTGGGTTGTGGGGGCGAAACCCACGCAGACACGGGGAGAATGTGCAAACTCCACACGGACAGTGACCCAGAGCCGGGATCGAACCTGGGACCTCAGCGCCGTGAGGCGGTTGTGCTAACCACTAGGCCACCGTGCTGCCCTGTGAATGGATAAATAAGACAAAATATAGATGCAAACTCTTCCTGAAATGATTTGACTCATTAGCTGACAGATTTAGTAAATGGTCTTGTTATTTCCAAGTTGGTGCTGTCACATTGGTAACAAGTATAACTACTTGTTATATCTAGTACAGTCCCTTCCTCTGTGATTTTTGTTTCCTGTTACAACAAACCTATTCCACTTGCTGTTCTTTTGGCTACACCTGACCCTGACCACTAACTCTGCTACACCCAGCCATGTGAATTTATCATTGCGGTAGCACAGTGGTTAGCACTGTTGTTTTACAGCACCAGGGTCCCAGGTTCGATTCCCAGCTTGGGTCACTGTCTGTGCGGAGTCTGCACGTTCTCCCTGTGTCTGCGTGGGTTTCCTCCGGGTGCTCCGGTTTCCTCCAACAAGTCCCGAAAGACGTGTTTGTTAGGTGAATTGGACATTCTGAATTCTGCATCAGTGTACCCGAACAGGCGCCAGAGTGTGGCGACTAGGGGATTTTCACAGTAACTTAATTGCAGTGTTAATGTAAGCCTACTTGTGACAAGAATAAAGATTATTATATTATCATTGTTTCAACAATAATTAGGGGTACTAGACTTGTCAGCAATGCCCACATCCTGTGCATGAATGAAAAGACAGCATGGAAGAGAAGGAGTACACTAACATTGGCATTGTCACATCTCAGCATGTTTGATAGTGCTTCACAGTTAGGGAATTACTTTTTAAACTGTAGACATTTTTAATTCTACTCATCTTTAGAGCTGTAAGAAGGCTGGTGGTACTTAGAAGAACTTGCTGAAGAGAAAACACTGTCAAGCAACATGTCGGAGGTTTAACATAGAGATCAGGTATGGACGGATTGTTTTTCCCAATCCAATTTTTGATTGACAGCTTAGTTAGCAATGAGGTGATACAGACCTCAATTTAAACAGACCTCTATTCAAGCTATCAATATTAAAACAGGTAGTGGACCAGGAACTAAAATTTCCTTTGAAGAACTAGGGCATTTCTTGTCAACTTCATGCGGATGTTTAAACTTCCTGCATTTTAATGAATAACCCAATGTGGGTAATTCTTTCCGACTACATAACCATGACAATATTTCAAAAGTGATTCACAAGACATTAGTGGGTGATTCCAAGAGTGTGAAAACATGATGCCAAAATGCATTTCTTTCATACAGAAAAACCGCTACTCAAAGAACAAAGAAAAGTACAGCACAGGATCAGGCCCTTCGGGCCTTTTTAAAGTGCATATTTTTTTCTAAAGCAACATTTCATTCCTTTAAGAAGTGGTGACCTAGTAAAGTTTGACATGATAATATTGAAGTCTAACCAGAACACTGTAAATTACATTCTCTAGCTCAACATTCACTGAAAATTGGTGCATGGACAACATACTTACTCAGAACTTTTGTCAGTCCTTTGCTCTATCTGTTCAATTAGAGACTGCAAAATAAGATGGCACATTTGACATGTTTAAATGGCAAGTATAAATACCATCAGTTACCAAAAAAAATCACCCAAAACCTGCAACAGTTATTATCATTTGTGGGATTCTCTCTGAATCAATTTACTATGATTATATCCACTATTCACATCTGCACCACTGGATGTCCTGTCTGTACAGCGAGTTCAAAGATGTCCAGTCTGATGGGTCACAAGATGCCCTGGCGTGGACTGGCAGCATGGAGAGTCCTGGATACCCCGCATATTGGCTGTCGAGGCGGGTGTCACACAGGCTGTTGTCCGTTAACAGTGTTGTACTATGTCACAGACATATTCCACAGTGCTGTGTACAGAAGCAACTGTCCACGTCTTCCTATAATGTCAGACGGCTGGTTCCTACTCTCTCAATCTTTCTGTCTCACTCTGTGGTTTTCTATTTCTTGATATTTTCTTTCCCGGCTTAGCTTTTCCCACATTTTGTTCATTGTGATTTTGGGCTGTTTTCCGCACTCCCTCTGAAAATTTCCACAATTGTTTCCCTTTGTCTCCTCACGTTATTGTATGATGCCTCCCAATCGCTCCACACAGTTCTCACATTTCTGGGATCTGACCAGTAACATAGGTAGGACCGACGTGTGAGGTAAGCTCCAAGGGGTACCTTTCCCTACCTATCTAGGTTTGAATGAATTGCTGGTTGGCGATCACTATCTTTCTCCACTCGTCTACGTTTGATGAACTAGTGTACAGATAGTAGCTTTTTTAGCAAGTTAGGTTAGCAAGAAAGCACGATGAACGCGACTGCCAATAATGTGTGTAATTTTCCCCATACACTTCTGGTGTATATAAAATCCACATGTACAATACTTACCCTCACTTTAGGAGCTGCAGCTCTGAACTTTACATAGAACAATGTAAAGGCGTTATCGGTGTTCGATATGACTGAGGGGTCCTGTCAGAAAAAATAATTTAAAATTTATTAACTTAAAATAATATACACCTTGATTTGGTTCTGGCCACATTTCACGTCTCTCAAACAACATCACGTTTAAATGGCAAGTATAAATACCATCAGTTACCAAAAAAATCACCCAAAACCTGCAACAGTTATTATCATTTGTGGGATTCTCTACGAATCAATTCAATATGATTATATCCCCTGTTCACATCTGCACCACTTGATGTTCTGGCCACATACCTCTCTGCTGTTTACACAACTGCGCTGTAAGAAAATTCACTGATGGGAGCTGGGTCCTTTCAGGGGCCTCTGGAGCTGGAGGGGGCCCACAGAATATTGGCAAGAAGACCCAAGCCTAATGAGCCGCCACGGGCGGTGCTGGTGCGGTTCCACCGGTTTGCTGCCCGGATGTGTGTGCTCAGGTGGGCCAAGAAGGAGCAGAGTAGTAGGTGGGAGAACGCGGTGGTACGGATCTACCAGGACTGGAGTGCGGAGGTGGCAAAGAAGAGGGCCGGGTACAACCGGACGAAGGCGGTGCTGCACAGGGAGGGAGGGAAGTTCAGCATGCTGCAGCCGGCGCGCTTGTGGGTCACCTACAAGGACCCACACTTTTACTTTGAGTCCCCGGAGGAGGCGTGGGCGTTTGTGCAGGCCGAGAAGTTGGACTCAAACTGAGGGTTGGGTGCGGGGGTCTGCGTGTTATATTTTGAAGGGGGGGGTTCTCTGTTTAATGTTGGTTCTTTGTTGTTGTCAGGGCGGGCGGGGCACTGTTTTCTGCTTGGGTTTGTTGGATGGGCTCGAGGAGGGGGGCAGACCTGCAGTGTGGGGGGCTGATGGTGTGAAGGGGGTTGGGGCCCCGCGAGGGGACCTGGCCGGTAAAGGGAGCTACTTTAGAGGAGGTGGGGTCGGGCAGATGGAAAGCGCGGGCCTTTTCCCGTGCTGAGGGTTGACGGGGGCAGGGCCGGAGCTGGGAAGCGCGGGCTTTTTCCTGCTTGAGAGTGGGAGGGGGAGGAGGAAAGCCTGCTGGTGGACACTGGGGAGGAGGGGAAGCCCCACGCTGGGAGGGGTCGGTGTCAGCAGGAGTCAGCTGACTTGCGGGAGTGCAATGGAGGGAGCAACGCAGCTAGGGGGGGTCCTAGCTGGGGGAGGGGGGGGAATTACCGGGTTGCTGCTGGAATGGCCAGGAAGGAGCTGGAGTGTGCAGGGGGGGTTAGGATGGGGGTTTGCCGCCGTGGGGAACGGGCCGAGCGGGGGGCGCGGGCACGTGGCGGGCTGAGGAAGGGTAATGGCTAGTCGGCGGGGGAGGGGGGCAGGTAGCCCCCTGATCCGGCTGATAACCTGGAATGTGAGGGGACTGAATGGGCCCGCGTGTTTGCGCACCTGAAGGGGCTGAAGGCGGATGTGGCCATGCTTCAGGAGACGCACCTGAAGGTGGCGGATCAGGTTAGATTGAGGAAGGGATGGGTAGGCCAGGTGTTTCATTCAGGGCTGGATGCAAAATATCAGGGGGGTGGCGATCCTGGTGGGGAAGAGGGTGTCGTTTGAGGCGTCGAATGTGGTGGCAGACAGCGGTGGGAGGTATGTGATGGTAAGCGGCAAGCTGCAGGGGGAGCGGGTGGTGCTGGTCAATGTATACGCCCCGAATTAGGACGATGCGGGTTTCATGTGGCGCATGTTGGGCCGGATTCCAGATTTGGAGGCGGGGGGGCCTGATAATTGTGGGGGGGGGGGGGGGGGGGGGGGGGGATTTTAACACGGTGCTGGGTCCGGCACTGGATCGATCCAGATCCAGGACGGGTAGGAGGCCAGCGGCGACTAAAGTGTTGAGGGGGTTTATGGACCAGATGGGAGGGGTGGATCCATGGTGGTTTGAGAGTCCGAGGGCCAGGGAATTTTCATACTTCTCCCATGTGCATAAGGCCTATTCCCGGATTGATTTTTTCGTTATGAGTAGGGTGCTGATTGCGAGGGTGGAGGATGCTGAGTATTCAGCGATAGCCATTTCTGACCATGCCCCGCACTGGGTGGACCTCGAGCTGGGGGAGGAGAGAGACCAGCGCCCGCTTTGGCGCTTGGAGGTGGGGCTGCTGGCGGACGAGGTGGTGGGCGGGCAAGTTCGAGGATGTATCAAGAGGTATCTGGAGGCCAATGACAATGGGGAGGTCCGAGTGGGGACTGTCTGGGAGGCGCTGTAGGCGGTGGTCAGGGGGGAGTTGATCTCCATTCAAGCCCACAGGGAGAGGAGAGAGCAGAGAGAGAGGGAGAGACTGGTGGGGGAGATGGTGAGGGTGGACAGGAGATACGCGGAGTCTCCGGAGGAGGGATTGATGAGGGAGCGGCGTAGTCTCCAGGCTAAGTTCGACTTGTTGACCACCAGAAAGGCGGAAGCTCAGTGGAGGAAGGCACAGGGAGTGGTGTATGAATATGGGGAGAAGGCGAGCAGGATGCTGGCGCACCAGCTCCGTAAGCTGGATGCGGCCAGGGAAATTGGTGGAGTTAAGGATAGGGGAGGGAATGTGGTGCAAAGGGGGGTAGACATTAATGGGGTCTTCAGGGACTTTTATGAGCAACTGTATCGGTCCGAACCCCCAGCGGAGGGGGGGGGGGGGGGGGGGAATGGGGCGATTTTTGGACCGGCTGAGATTCCCGAGGGTGGAGGAGGGACAGGTGGAGGGACTGGGGGCGCCGGTTGAGCTGGAGGAGCTGGTCAAAGAGATAGGGAGCATGCAGTCGGGGAAGGCGCCGGGTCCGGATGGGTTCCTGGTCGAATTCTATAAGATGTATGCAGACCTGTTGGGCCCCCTGTTGGTTAGGACCTTCACCGAGGCAAGGGAAGGGGGGGCTCTGCCTCCGACATTGTCTTGGGCGCTGATTTCCTTGATCCTTAAGCGGGACAAGGAACCCCTGCAGTGTGGGGCATACAGGCCGATCTCACTCTGAAATGAGGACGCCAAGCTGTTGGCGAAGATTTTAGCCACGAGGATAGAGGACTGTGTGCCGCAGGTTATCCACGAGGATCAGACGAGGTTCGTGAAAGGGAGGCAGCTGAATACTAACACGGAGGCTCTTGAATGTTATAATGATGCTGGCGGTAGAAGGGGAGGCGGAGATAGTGGTAGCATTGGATGCGGAGAAGGCCTTTGATAGGGTTGAGTGGGGGTACTTGTGGGACGTGCTGGAAAGGTTCGGGTTTGGGGAGGAGTTTGTCAGGTGGGTGAGGCTGTTATATGAGGTCCCGATGGCGAGCGTGGCCACGAATAGGAGGAGGTCGGAGTATTTTCGGTTATACCGAGGGACGAGGCAGGGGTGTCCCTTGTCCCCCCTGTTTTTTGCGGTGGCAATTGAACCCCTGGCCATGGCGCTGAGGGAGTCGAGGAACTGGAGGGGGCTGGTGCGGGGTGGGCAGAAACACCAAGTGTCGCTTTATGCGGATGACCTATTGTTGTATATGGCGGACCCGGTGGGGGGAATGCCGGAGGTGATGAGGATTCTTAGGGAATTTGGGGATTTCTCAGGCAACAAGCTCAACTTGGGGAAGAGCGAGCTGTTCGTTGTACACCCGGGGGACCAGGAGGGGGGGATTGGTAGGCTCCCACTAAAAAGGGCAGAAAGGAGCTTCAGGTACTTGGGGGTCCAGGTGGCCAGGAGCTGGGGGGCCTTGCATAAGCTTAACCTCACTAGGCTGGTGGAGCAAATGGAGGAGGAGTTTAAGAGGTGGGACATGTTGCCGCTGCCTCTGGCGGGTAGGGTGCAGTCAGTCAAGATGACGGTGCTCCCGAGATTTCTGTTCCTGTTCCAGTGCCTCCCCATCCTTATCCCGAAGGCCTTTTTCAGGCGGGTTAACAGGAGCATTACTGGGTTTGTGTGGGTGCACGGGACCCCGAGGGTGAGAAGGGTGTTCCTGGAGCGGGGCAGGGATAGGGGGAGCCCAACCTCTGTGGGTATTATTGGGCTGCCAACGCAGCGATGGTGCGTAAGTGGGTGATGGACGGGGAAGGGGCAGCATGGAAGAGGATGGAGATGGCGTCCTCTGTGGGCACGAGCCTGGAGGCGTTGGTAACGGCGCCGCTGCCACTCCCTCCAACGAGGTATACCACAAGCCCGGTGGTGGCGGCTACCCTCAGAATTTGGGGGCAATGGAGATGGCATGGGGGGAGGTGGGGGCCTCGATGGGGTCCCCAATATGGGGGACCCACCGGTTTGTCCCGGGGAGAATTGACGGTGGGTTCCTGAGTTGGCACAGGGCAGGTGTTAGTTTGCAAGCCTGGGTGAGCTGGAAGGGAAGTTCGGGCTCCCCCAGGGGAACACCTTTAGGTACATGCAGGTAAGGGCGTTTGTCAGGTGGCAGAGTTCCCTCTGTTGCCGCCGCGAGGGGTCCAGGACAGGGTGCTCTCGGGGGTATGGGTTGGAGAGGGGAGGATCTCGGCAACGTACCAAGTGATGCAGGAGGTAGACGAGGCCTCGGTGGAGGAGCTGAAGGGTAAATGGGAGGAGGATCTGGGTGAGGAGATTGAGGAGGGGACGTGGGCGGACGCCCTAGGAAGGGTGAACTCCTCCTCTTCTTGTGCAAGGCTTAGCCTCATACAGTTTAAGGTGCTGCATAGGGCTCACATGACCGGGACAAAGATGAGCTGGTTCTTTGGGGGTCCGCCTCTTTGTTTTGGGCTGAAGGGACGTGTATATTTGTTCTTAATTTTGTTTGTTATTAATATTTTGTGAAAATTTGAATAAAAATTATTTTTTAATAAAAAGAAAACTGGTTGCAAAGATTCCGTACTTCCAACAAGGGCACCAATTCAGAATATTTGATTGACTGTCAAGAGTTTTCCGATGTCTTGAGGTAGTGCAAGGTGCTTATGTAGAAGTTTGTTATTTTAGGATTCACCCATGGTACTATTTGAATTGTCTCCTTACTTTTGGTGGTGCCCCTTATTTACAATTTGTCACATTTAACACTGACCAGAAACTGAACTGGACTAGCCATATAAAAACAGTGGCTAGAAGAGCAAGTCAGAATTTGCAATCTTGTGACGAGTAACTGAACTCCTGACTCCCCAAAGCCTGCCCACCATCCACAAGGCACAAGTCAGGAGTGAGATGGAATACTCCCCACTTCCTGGATGAGTGCAGCTCCAACAACACTCGAGTAGCTCGACACCATCGAGGACAAAAATCAAGCGTCGAGCCCGCTTGATTGCTTCCCCTTCCACCAACATTCACTCCCTCCACCACCAGCGCACATAGCAGCAGTGTGCACCAGCTATAGGGTGCACTGCACAAACTCTCGAAGGCGCCTCAGAAACTCCCAAACCCACGAATGTCAAAAGTAGCAGACACATGGAAATGCCAGGACCTGGAAATTCCTCTCCAAGTCACTCACCATCCTGATTTGGAAATATATCACCGTTCCTTCACTGTTGCTGGGTCAGAAACCATGGAATTCCTTCCCTAACAGCACTGTGGTTGCATCTACACCACATGGACTGCAGCAGTTAAAGGCAGCAACTTACCATAACCATACTCTCAAGGGTAGTTAGGGGTGGGCAATAAATGCAGATCTAACCAGCAATGCCCATATGGCATGAAGGAATAAGAAAGAATTTTACAAGGCCGGAACAGTTTCAGTAACTTTGGAATTCTGTGATCAGTTGATCATTTCCTACTGATGACAGAAAAGACACACCCCTCAAATCAGGAGCAGACAGAAAGATGCGGGACTGAATTAAATATCTTTACAGTCAGACTAGAGTGGCGCGAGGATCTACAAATGATAGAGAAGATTCCTCTCCCTGAGCCTCCCAAATCTTTAGTCAGACTGGGACAGACAGCCGAGTCGGGTATCTCCACTAGGTACATAGATAATAAAGTTCTCATTGCAATCAGATGAATGCTTGATAACACAACTTTTTCAATGAAACACTGCTATACAAACCATCACTGCAATATTTGTATTTTAAAGCATCACATGAAACCAAGTTAATATATCTATTATAGTAATACTCTTACCCTTTTAGTCAACTGAGTTGAGAGGTTCTGAAGTGTATTCACAGTGTAAGTCTTCATCAGGTGCATAGCTTTGGAGAGGCATTGCTTAAACTTTGCTAAATAAATAGGATAATCTCTAAAACCAGGCTGTAAACAAAGCAAGAAAAAAAATAAACCTCTGCATGTCATAAAGAAGCATTTCAACAAAGTTTCTACAACTGTATCGCTACAGTGTCCAGGCCAACACAGTGCCAGCAGAAACCTCAGACTGAATTAGACCCGGCAATACACCCCACACCGACACAGACCCGGCAATACACCCCACACCGACACAGACCCGGCAATATCCCCCACACCGACACAGACCCGGCAATACACCCCACACCGACACAGACCCGGCAATACACCCCACACCGACACAGACCCGGCAATACACCCCACACCGACACAGACCCGGCAATACACCCCACACCGACACAGACCCGGCAATACACCCCACACCGACACAGACCCGGCAATACACCCCACACCGACACAGACCCGGCAATACACCCCACACCGACACAGACCCGGCAATACACCCCACACCGACACAGACCCGGCAATACACCCCACACCGACACAGACCCGGCAATACACCCCACACCGACACAGACCCGGCAATACACCCCACACCGACACAGACCCGGCAATACACCCCACACCGACACAGACCCGGCAATACACCCCACACCGACACAGACCCGGCAATACACCCCACACCGACACAGACCCGGCAATACACCCCACACCGACACAGACCCGGCAATATCCCCCAAACAGACACAGACCCGGCAATACACCCCACACCGACACAGACCCGGCAATACACCCCACACCGACACAGACCCGGCAATACACCCCACACCGACACAGACCCGGCAATATCCCCCAAACAGACACAAACCCGGCAATACACCCCACACCGACACAGACCCGGCAATATCCCCCAAACAGACACAGACCCGGCAATACACCCCACACCGACACAGACCCGGCAATATCCCCCAAACAGACACAGACCCGGCAATACACCCCACACCGACACAGACCCGGCAATACACCCCACACCGACACAGACCCGGCAATACACCCCACACCGACACAGACCCGGCAATATCCCCCAGACCGAAACAGACCAGGCAATATACCCCAGACCGAAACAGACCCGGCAATATCCCCCAAACAGACACAAACCCGCCGATATTCCCCGGACCAACACAGACCCGGCAATACACCCCACACCGACCCGGCAATACACCCCACACCGACACAGACCCGGCAATATCCCCCACACCGACACAGACCCGGCAATACACCCCACACCGACACAGACCCGGCAATATCCCCCAAACAGACACAAACCCGCCGATATTCCCCGGACCAACACAGACCCGGCAATATACCCCAGGCAGAAACAGACCCGGCAATATCCCCCAAACCAACACAGACCAGGCAATATCCCCCAGACCGAAACAGACCCGGCAATATCCCCCAGACCGACACAGACCAGGCAATATCCCCCAGACCAACACAGACCAGGCAATATCCCCCAGACAGACACAGACCCGGCAATATCCCCCAGACCGACACAAACCAGGCAATATCCCCCAAACAGACACAAACCTGCCGCTATTCCCCAGGCCGAAACAGACCCGGCGATATCCCCAGACCGACACAGGCTCAGCAATATCCCCCAGACTGACACAGACCCGGCAATATCCCCCAGACCGAAACAGACCCGGCAATATCCCTCAGACCAACACAGACCAGGCAATATACCCCAGACAGACACAGACCCGGCAATATCCCCAGACCGACACAGACCAGGCAATATACCCCAGACAGACACAGACCCGGCAATATCCCCCAGACAGACACAGACCCGGCAATATCCCCCAGACTGACACAGACCCGGCAATATCCCCCAGACCAGGCAATATCCCCCAGACAGACACAGACCCGGCGATATTCCCCAGACAGACACAGACGCGGCGATATTCCCCAGACCGACACAGACCAGGCAATATACCCCAGACCGAAACAGACCCGGCAATATACCCCAGACCAACACAGACCCGGCGATATTCCCCAGACCAGGCGATATTCCCCAGACCGACACATGCCCGGCAATATCCCCCAGACAGACACAGACCCGGCAATATACCCCAGACCGAAACAGACCCGGCAATATACCCCAGACCGAAACAGACCCGGCGATATCCCCCAGAGCGACACAGACCGGGCAATATTCCCCAGACTGACACAGACCGGGCAATATTCCCCAGACTGACACAGACCCGGCAATATCCCCCAGAGCGACACAGACCGGGCGATATTCCTCAGACCGACACATACCCGCCAATATGCCCCAGACAGACACAGACCCGGCGATATTCCCCAGACCGACACAGACCCGGCAATATGCCCCAGACCAACACAGACCCGGCGATATTCCCCAAACCGACACAGACCCGGCGATATTCCCCAGACCGACACAGACCCGGCAATATCCCCCAGACCGACACAGACCAGGCAATATACCTGAGACCGACACAGACCAGGCAATATCTCCCTGACCAACACAGACCAGGCAATATACCCCAGACCAACACAGACCAGGCAATATACCCCAGACCGACACAGACCCGGCAATATATGGGGCAGCAGGGTAGCATGGTGGTTAGCATAAATGCTTCACAGCTCCAGGGTCCCAGGTTCGATTCCCGGCTGGGTCACTGTCTGTGTGGAGTCTGCACGTCCTCCCCGTGTGCGTGGGTTTCCTCCGGGTGCTCCGGTTTCCTCCCACAGTCCAAAGATGTGCGGGTTAGGTGGATTGGCCATGCTAAATTGCCCGTAGTGTCCTAATAAATGTAAGGTTAGGGGGGGGGGGGGTTGGGTTACGGGTATAGGGTGGATATGTGGGTTTGAGTAGGGTGATCATGGCTCGGCACAACATTGAGGGCCGAAGGGCCTGTTCTGTGCTGTACTGTTCTATGTTCTATGTTCTATATCCCAGACCGAAACAGACCCGGCAATATCCCCCAGACAGACACAGACCCGGCGATATTCCCCAGGCCGACACCGACCCGGCGATATTCCCCAGACCAGGCGATATTCCCCAGACCGACACAGGCCCGGCAATATCACCCAGACAGACACAGACCCGGCAATATACCCCAGACCAACACAGACCAGGCAATATACCCCAGACCAAAACAGACCCGGCAATATACCCCAGACCGACACAGACCAGGCAATATACCCCAGACCGAAACAGACCCGGCAATATCCCTCAGACCGACACAGACCCGGCAATATCCCCCAGACCAACACAGACCCGGCAATATCCCCCAGACCAACACAGACCCGGCAATATCCCCCAGACAAACACAGACCCGGCAATATCCCTCAGACCGACACAGACCCGGCAATATCCCCCAGACCAACACAGACCCGGCAATACCCCTCAGACCGAAACAGACCCGGCAATATCCCCCAGACAGACACAGACCCGGCGATATTCCCCAGGCCGACACAGACCCGGCGATATTCCCCAGACCAGGCGATATTCCCCAGACCGACACAGGCCCGGCAATATCCGCCAGACAGACACAGACCCGGCAATATCCCCCAGACCGACATAGGCCTGGCAATATCCCCCAGACAGACACAGACCCGGCGATATTCCCCAGACCGACGCAGACCCGGCGATATTCCCCAGACCGGGAGATATTCCCCAGACTGACACAGACCCGGCAATATCCCCCAGAGCGACACAGACCCGGCAATACCCCCAGACCGACACAGACCCGGCGATATTCCCCAGACCGACACAGACCCTGGCAATATCCCCCAGAGCGACACAGACCCGGCAATATACCCCAGAGCGACACAGACCCGGCAATATACCCCAGACAGACACAGACCCGGCGATATTCCCCAGAGCGACAGACCCGGCGATATTCCCCAGACCGACACAGACCCTGGCAATATCCCCCAGACCGACATAGACCCGGCGATATTCCTCAGACCGACACAGACCCGCCAATATCCCCCAGACAGACACAGACCCGCCGATATTCCCCAGACCGACACAGACCCGGCAATATTCCCCAGACCGACACAGACCCGGCAATATTCCTCAGACCGACACAGACCCGCCGATATTCCCCAGACCGACACAGACCCGGCAATATTCCTCAGACCGACACAGACCCGCCGATATTCCCCAGACCGACACAGACCCGCCAATATGCCCCAGACCGACACAGACCCAGCAACATCCCCCGGACCGACACAGACCCGGCGATATTCCCCAGACCGACACAGACCTGGCAATATTCCCCAGACCGACACAGACCCGGCAATATACCCCAGAGCGACACAGACCCGGCAATATACCCCAGACCGACACAGGCCCGGCAATATCACCCAGACAGACACAGACCCGGCAATATCCCCCAGACCGACACAGACCCGGCAATATCCCCCAGACCGACACAGACCCGGCAATATCCCCCAGACCAACACAGACCCGGCAATATCCCCCAGACTAACACAGACCAGGCAATATCCCCCAGACTAACACAGACCCGGCAATATCCCCCAGACTAACACAGACCCGGCAATACATCCCAGACCGAAACAGACCCGGCAATATCCCCCAGACAGACACAGACCCGGCGATATTCCCCAGACCGACACAGACCCGGCGATATTCCCCAGGCTGACACAGACCCGGCGATATTCCCCAGACCAGGCGATATTCCCCAGACCGACACAGGCCCGGCAATATCCCCCAGACAGACACAGACCCGGCAATATACCCCAGACCGACACAGGACTGGCAATATCCCCCAGACAGACACAGACCCTGCGATATTCCCCAGACCGACACAGACCCGGCGATATTCCCCAGACCGGGCGATATTCCCCAGACCGACACAGGCCCGGCAATATCACCCAGACAGACACAGACCCAGCAATATCCCCCAGACCGACACAGACCCGGCAATATCCCCCAGACCGACACAGACCCAGCAATATCCCCCAGAGCGACACAGACCCGGCAATATACCCCAGACCGACACAGACCCTGGCAATAGCCCCCAGACCGATACAGACCCGGCAATATCCCCCAGAGCGACACAGACCCGGCAATATCCCCCAGACCGACACAGACCCGGCAATATCCCCCAGAGCGACACAGACCCGGCAATATCCCCCAGACCGACACAGACCCGGCAATATCCCCCAGACCGACACAGACCCGGCAATATCCCCCAGAGCGACACAGACCCGCCGATATTCCCCAGACCGACCCAGACCCGGCAATATCCCCCAGACCGACACAGACTAGGCAATATACCCCAGACAGACACAGACCCGGCGATATTCCCCAGAGCGACAGACCCGGCGATATTCCCCAGACCGACACAGACCCGGCGATATTCCTCAGACCGACACAGACCCGGCAATATACCCCAGAGCGACACAGACCCGGCGATATTCCCCAGACCGACACAGACCCGGCAATATCCCCCAGACCGACACAGACCCGGCAATATCCCCCAGACCAACACAGACCCGGCGATATTCCCCAGGCTGACACAGACCCGGCAATATCCCCCAGACCGACACAGACGCGGCAATATTCCTCAGACCGACACAGACCCGGCGATATTCCCAAGACCGACACAGACCCGGCGATATTCCCCAGACCGACCCAGACCCGGCAATATTCCCCAGACCGACACAGACCCGGCAATATTCCTCAGACCGACACAGACCCGGCGATATTCCTCAGACCGACACAGACCCGGCGATATTCCCCAGACCGACACAGACCCGGCGATATTCCCCAGACCCGGCGATATTCCCCAGACCGACCCAGACCCGGCAATATCCCCCAGACCGACACAGACCCGGCAATATATCCCAGACCGAAACAGACCCGCCAATATATCCCAGACCGACACAGACCCGGCAATATCCCCCAGACCGACACAGACCCGGCAATATATCCCAGACCGACACAGACCCGGCAATATTCCTCAGACCGACACAGACCCGCCAATATGCCCCAGACAGACACAGACCCGGCGATATTCCCCAGACCAACACAGACCCGGCGATATTCCCCAAACCGACACAGACCCGGCGATATTCCCCAGACCGACACAGACCCGGCAATATCCCCCAGACCGACACAGACCAGGCAATATACCTGAGACCGACACAGACCAGGCAATATCTCCCTGACCAACACAGACCAGGCAATATACCCCAGACCAACACAGACCAGGCAATATACCCCAGACCGACACAGACCCGGCAATATATGGGGCAGCAGGGTAGCATGGTGGTTAGCATAAATGCTTCACAGCTCCAGGGTCCCAGGTTCGATTCCCGGCTGGGTCACTGTCTGTGTGGAGTCTGCACGTCCTCCCCGTGTGCGTGGGTTTCCTCCGGGTGCTCCGGTTTCCTCCCACAGTCCAAAGATGTGCGGGTTAGGTGGATTGGCCATGCTAAATTGCCCGTAGTGTCCTAATAAATGTAAGGTTAGGGGGGGGGGGGGTTGGGTTACGGGTATAGGGTGGATATGTGGGTTTGAGTAGGGTGATCATGGCTCGGCACAACATTGAGGGCCGAAGGGCCTGTTCTGTGCTGTACTGTTCTATGTTCTATGTTCTATATCCCAGACCGAAACAGACCCGGCAATATCCCCCAGACAGACACAGACCCGGCGATATTCCCCAGGCCGACACCGACCCGGCGATATTCCCCAGACCAGGCGATATTCCCCAGACCGACACAGGCCCGGCAATATCACCCAGACAGACACAGACCCGGCAATATACCCCAGACCAACACAGACCAGGCAATATACCCCAGACCAAAACAGACCCGGCAATATACCCCAGACCGACACAGACCAGGCAATATACCCCAGACCGAAACAGACCCGGCAATATCCCTCAGACCGACACAGACCCGGCAATATCCCCCAGACCAACACAGACCCGGCAATATCCCCCAGACCAACACAGACCCGGCAATATCCCCCAGACAAACACAGACCCGGCAATATCCCTCAGACCGACACAGACCCGGCAATATCCCCCAGACCAACACAGACCCGGCAATATCCCTCAGACCGAAACAGACCCGGCAATATCCCCCAGACAGACACAGACCCGGCGATATTCCCCAGGCCGACACAGACCCGGCGATATTCCCCAGACCAGGCGATATTCCCCAGACCGACACAGGCCCGGCAATATCCGCCAGACAGACACAGACCCGGCAATATCCCCCAGACCGACATAGGCCTGGCAATATCCCCCAGACAGACACAGACCCGGCGATATTCCCCAGACCGACGCAGACCCGGCGATATTCCCCAGACCGGGAGATATTCCCCAGACTGACACAGACCCGGCAATATCCCCCAGAGCGACACAGACCCGGCAATACCCCCAGACCGACACAGACCCGGCGATATTCCCCAGACCGACACAGACCCGGCGATATCCCCCAGAGCGACACAGACCCGGCAATATCCCCCAGAGCGACACAGACCCGGCAATATACCCCAGAGCGACACAGACCCGGCAATATACCCCAGACAGACACAGACCCGGCGATATTCCCCAGAGCGACAGACCCGGCGATATTCCCCAGACCGACACAGACCCTGGCAATATCCCCCAGACAGACACAGACCCGCCGATATTCCCCAGACCGACACAGACCCGGCAATATTCCCCAGACCGACACAGACCCGGCAATATTCCTCAGACCGACACAGACCCGCCGATATTCCCCAGACCGACACAGACCCGGCAATATTCCTCAGACCGACACAGACCCGCCAATATGCCCCAGACCGACACAGACCCAGCAACATCCCCCAGACCGACACAGACCTGGCAATATTCCCCAGACCGACACAGACCCGGCAATATACCCCAGAGCGACACAGACCCGGCAATATACCCCAGACCGACACAGGCCCGGCAATATCACCCAGACAGACACAGACCCGGCAATATCCCCCAGACCGACACAGACCCGGCAATATCCCTCAGACCGACACATACCAGGCAATATACCCCAGACCGAAACAGACCCGGCAATATCCCCCAGACCAACACAGACCCGGCAATATCCCCCAGACTAACACAGACCAGGCAATATCCCCCAGACCAACACAGACCCGGCAATACATCCCAGACCGAAACAGACCCGGCAATATCCCCCAGACAGACACAGACCCGGCGATATTCCCCAGACCGACACAGACCCGGCGATATTCCCCAGGCTGACACAGACCCGGCGATATTCCCCAGACCAGGCGATATTCCCCAGACCGACACAGGCCCGGCAATATCCCCCAGACAGACACAGACCCGGCAATATACCCCAGACCGACACAGGACTGGCAATATCCCCCAGACAGACACAGACCCTGCGATATTCCCCAGACCGACACAGACCCGGCGATATTCCCCAGACCGGGCGATATTCCCCAGACCGACACAGGCCCGGCAATATCACCCAGACAGACACAGACCCAGCAATATCCCCCAGACCGACACAGACCCGGCAATATCCCCCAGACCGACACAGACCCAGCAATATCCCCCAGAGCGACACAGACCCGGCAATATACCCCAGACCGACACAGACCCTGGCAATAGCCCCCAGACCGATACAGACCCGGCAATATCCCCCAGAGCGACACAGACCCGGCAATATCCCCCAGACCGACATAGACCCGGCAATATCCCCGAGAGCGACACAGACCCGGCAATATCCCCCAGACCGACACAGACCCGGCAATATCCCCCAGACCGACACAGACCCGGCAATATCCCCCAGAGCGACACAGACCCGCCGATATTCCCCAGACCGACCCAGACCCGGCAATATCCCCCAGACCGACACAGACTAGGCAATATACCCCAGACAGACACAGACCCGGCGATATTCCCCAGAGCGACAGACCCGGCGATATTCCCCAGACCGACACAGACCCGGCGATATTCCTCAGACCGACACAGACCCGGCAATATACCCCAGAGCGACACAGACCCGGCGATATTCCCCAGACCGACACAGACCCGGCAATATCCCCCAGACCGACACAGACCCGGCAATATCCCCCAGACCAACACAGACCCGGCGATATTCCCCAGGCTGACACAGACCCGGCAATATCCCCCAGACCGACACAGACGCGGCAATATTCCTCAGACCGACACAGACCCGGCGATATTCCCAAGACCGACACAGACCCGGCGATATTCCCCAGACTGACCCAGACCCGGCAATATTCCCCAGACCGACACAGACCCGGCAATATTCCTCAGACCGACACAGACCCGGCGATATTCCTCAGACCGACACAGACCCGGCGATATTCCCCAGACCGACACAGACCCGGCGATATTCCCCAGACCCGGCGATATTCCCCAGACCGACCCAGACCCGGCAATATCCCCCAGACCGACACAGACCCGGCAATATATCCCAGACCGAAACAGACCCGCCAATATATCCCAGACCGACACAGACCCGGCAATATCCCCCAGACCGACACAGACCCGGCAATATATCCCAGACCGACACAGACCCGGCAATATTCCTCAGACCGACACAGACCCGGCGATATTCCCCAAACCGGCACAGACCCGGCAATATTCCCCAGACCGACACAGACCCGGCAATATCCCCCAAACCGACACAGACCCGGCGATATTCCCCAGACCGACACAGACCCGGCAATATCCCCCAGACCGACACAGACCTGGCAATATCCCCCAGAGCGACACAGACCCAGCGATATTCCCCAGACCGACACAGACCCGGCAATATCCCCCAGACTGACACAGACCCGGCAATATACCCCAGACCGACACAGACCCGGCGATATTCCCCAGACCATTACTAAAGTACCGAACCCCACTGTGGGGCTCTTGGTGCAAACGACAAAATGGTCTGTCTGTGTTGCAATTGGCTATGTTTTCACAGGGTTAATTGAATAATATAAAAATGTATGCTCTCACTGCACACGATAGACAATGAGAAAATATATGATCTACAATATATGTTAAAACTATAATATTCGTTACATCCACAATATTTGTTAAACCACCCTATCAAATAATCAAAAGCAGGGACTGTAATTGTAGCTAAATTCAGCCTAGTAATAGTAGTGCAAATGAAACTGCAGCTCCAATAAAATTACTTACATGTGATGACACATAGGTTATACAGTCATCTAACTTGGCCAGCGTTGGTATAAATCCTTCACTGTTCACAGATAACGTGGGTGAATTCAGTTTCTAGGATGAGAGCAAAGTATGTCAGAATGTCATTTCTACTCCAGTTGCAAGTACATTAAGGTTTGAATAGAAGGACATAGGACTAACTTCTAACTAGAACACTCCTACTAAAAGGATTAAGTGGTCAATTCCCATTGCCTCTAATATGTAGCAAATGTGCACTGAGCCATACATTTGTACTTTGACAAATCCCCAGTTTTGAACATTTTGTTTACACAGGCACTGATTGATGCACAAAATGTGTTGGAACTAAGTGAAACTTACAACAATTCTAAATCTCATCTCGCAGGGTGCGAATGATGCATCAATTGAAAATTGCAAAACAGAGATCAGTGGATTTTGTTAGGTTACAGAAAAGGTGTGAAAGAGAGTTAAGGTGCAGATCAGCCATGATCTAATATAATGCTACAAAAGGCTCAAGGGACTGAATCGCTTACTCATGTTCGTATGTTTCCAAGTGTGTGCTATGTTTAGGACTTCTATTATTGATGGCAGATCTGCAGTTGTATTACTGGCAATGAATCAGAGAACATGCTGCTTGGCCATCCCCATGACCACGGCAATAGTTTTGGTTCTGTCTGCCCAATGCTCTGTCCCATTGCATATCACCTGCATTGAAACGAAGAGTTTATAAAATCAAAAGTTATTTCTGGATGCTTGGGAGAGCTTTTAATTTGTTTTGGGGGATGTAGGTTGATACTGGTAAAGCAGTACTCATCACCTATGCTGAGTTGCCCCTACTAAAAGTCAACCACATGGGGTGGAACAGGGGCCATATGTAGAGCAGATGAGCTTGGTGGAGCCGAGGGAGAAAAGCAAGAAAGAGACGATTCCTCTCTCTGGAATGTGAACTAATCAGTTTACAACAATCCAGCAGCTCTCAATTGTCATTCTTATTTTCGTTCTAGTCCACAGAAAGAGGATTGGCTGATTCATGGTGAAATTTCATCTCACGACCCCTGGGTGGCTGGTCCAGCATTATAATAACTAAGTTACTGCGGCCTTGTGTCATAAAATTAGTTAAAAGGTTCAGCACTGCATGAAGATTTAGACACTTGGAGTTTCAAGGAGGAAAAAGAGTTGGCAATTCTAGCGCTCACCCTGGAAAGTGTCAATCAGTAATGGATCTCTGTGCATCAAATAGATCTGACAATTGGAAACCAGCAGGCACTAAGATTTTGAGCATCAGGTAATGTTTTCACAAGTTTAACTTCAAGGTGGATTTGACAGTACAGAGCACTCTTCACAAATGAAACTTAAAACATTATGCATCAGCGACACATACCGTGTTTATGTTTTCTAATTCATTGAAATATGAAAGCTTCTGCTGAATACTCTCAGCGAGGTCAACCAACTCGGACTGTTGAGAGAAAAAATATATATATTAGAGCAGAATTTAAACTACCCATGGATAGTTCATTATTTTCAGCGACAAAACTCTTCTTTCCATTTAGAAAAAGTGTCGACCACCGGAAGCCCAATCGTCACCTCCAAAGCTACATCATAGATTATCGTAGAATTTACAGTGCAGAAGGAGGCCATTCAGTCCATCGAGTCTGCACCGGCTCTTGGAAAGAGCACCCTATCCAAGGTCCAACACCTCCACCCTATCCCCATAACCCAGTAACCCACCCAACACTAAGGGCAATTTTGGTCACTAAGGGCAATTTATCATGGCCAATCCACCTAACCTGAACATCTTTGGACTGTGGGAGGAAACCAGAGCACCCGGAGGAAACCCACGCACACACGGAGGATGTGCAGACTCGGCACAGACAGTGACCCAAGCCGGAATCGAACCTGAGACCCTGGAGCTGTGAAGCAATTGTGCTATCCACAATGATACCGTGCTGCTACATCAAACTTTGTAGACCACATTAATTGCATACATTGGAGTTTCAGAATTACAAGCAAGATTTAAAGGAGCATTCCCATTAGCATGCACATATCTCAAGTTGTCAATACTAACAGATCCTCGGTGTTGAGTCAAGAATTACCCACCCATGAGATAAAGCACTAAAGAGAAGTCTCTACAAATCTATAACCTCACAAACCTGAAACAAGATAAGCTAATAAGCAAGTGCTAATAGGACCATCCTGCCACCGGTAGGATGGCCACTGTAGAATTTCTGTGTTTTAGTCAAACGTATAAACATAACCTTATCCCTGGGAAAATAGTCGCAACTTCTTTCCATAAAGGTTCTGCATTGACTCAATCCTCTAAGTGAAGGGATGCAGGACATCTTTTTCCTTTGTTCACTAATATTAGAGGAAGAAGTCAGCAGGAATACAAAGCATTTTCCCCTCTTTATCTACAATGTCCGGTTAGCTAATGTTAACAAAGAGGCATACAGCCTCATGCTACATTACAACTGAGCCCTGAAAAAAAACAAGTTACAAATACAGGGGATGGTGGCAGAAAGCAAACAAGAACACGCCGATAAGCCAAAGAATTTAGCAAAAGGTATTCGCTTTTCTCTCATGCTGTTACTTCGCCACATCTTAAGTACAAGTCCTCTCTCTTTCTTCCATTCCATCAAAAATATCAATTGTTTCTAAACTCGATTGTCTAACTTCGGAGCACCTGACATTACAATAAAACACCCCAGTAACATGTTACAAATATGCATCCCATACACGCAAAAAAAACATTGAATTACTTCACACAACAAACTCTTTAATAACTATGCCCCAACATAGATTCCCTACCTGTTCCCGCAGGAGTTGCTCACAAGCCTCATGTAGTGTGCCTGTCTTGGTGGATACAAAAAGGTATTGCTTCTGTAAAGACTCCAAGTGTAGTAAGGCTGTATTGACATCATTCAGTATTGCATCGCACTGCTCCTGAAAGCCATACAAATAATCCCTCATTTCTCTAAAACAAAGAGCAAAAAAACAGGTTACACTCTAACCTACATAATCTGCAGTGTGACTAAAGTATTTGAGGCAGCAATACCCAACCAATAATACAGGAAAGTGAACCTGTGAAATACAGAACCTACCCACAAGAGAAGGGTCAGTTTGATGCAGGGCGCCCACAGACAACACATCTTCTGCACTTTAGTTCTTTCTACTTAGCGCACACTTTCATTTCTCGGCCAAATATGGACAAGCTTTGAGCTCTAGATGAAGGACATCAGTGCTGGAGAACAGATATTTCCCCAGAAAGCAGTTTCATATGAGGCCTGATATATTCCCTCTATTATTCCAATAACATGCCTTATCATAAGCAGGTTAACCCCTAATTCATCAATGCGATATTTCCATTCCCACACCAACTCCCCTTGTGCCCATTCTCAGACACTCAATTAGTAGCAGATCGCGACTTCTGGTGGTGGCCAAGAAGGATTAGGTCGCACATTAGGGGCAGCACGGTAGCATGGTGGTTAGCATAAATGCTTCACAGCTCCAGGGTCCCAGGTTCGATTCCCGGCTGGGTCACTGTCTGTGCGGAGTCTGCATGTCCTCCCCGTGTGTGCGTGGGTTTCCTCCGGGTGCTCCGGTTTCCTCCCACAGTCCAAAGATGTGCGGGTTAGGTGGATTGGCCATGCTAAATTGCCCGTAGTGTCCTAAAAAGTAAGGTTAAGGGGAAGCGTTGTTGGGTCACGGGTATGGGGTGGATACGTGGGTTTGAGTGGGGTGATCATGGCTCGGCACAACATCGAGGGCCGAAGGGCCTGTTCTGTGCTGTACTGTTCTATGTTCTATTTGGTAGCTCCGGCTCGGGATGAACCTTTGGACCTTTTCCCTGATTTTTTTCTCGGATTACACTTTAAAAATCGATAGTGGACACGACCGTGAGGAGGAGTCCCACACCAGTGCATGGATAGGCGGACCAGGAGTGCTCACAAAGGAAGAAATAGGCGAACAGAGAAGGCCTGGATTGATGCTGCAGCAGGAAAAAGCATGGCGGACGAGCGGAATTCTGGCTCGATTACCCAGCGGTCGACGGGGCAGTTGATGAAGTTTATCCAAGAGGGCTTCGCCAAGCAGAAACACGAATGCTTGGACCCGATTAGGGAACGATTGTCGGCTGGAACAGAGATTGGATGCTCAAGATCGGGCGATCCAGAGAGTGGAGAAGGAACTGAGCGAGCATGAGTAACATCAAACAGCAGTGGAGGTGGAGATGAGGATGGGGATGCCGAGAGACCAACAGAAAGGGCTCCAGGAGAAGGTGGAGAATAGGTCCCGCCGGCAAAATTTGAGGATCGTTGGTCTACCAGAGGGTCCGAAGGAGCGGACACAAGGGCATATATAGCGGGTATGCTCGAGAAGCTAATGGGGGATGGGACATTCATCCAACCCCTGGAGGTGGACAGGGCGCACAGAACTCTAGCGAAGAAGCCGCATGTATGTGACCCCCCCCCCCCCCCCCCTCCGAGGGCGATGGTGGTGAGATTGCACAGGTACCTGGATAAGGAGCGTATACTACGGTGGGCCAAGCAGACATGGAGCTGTAAGTGGGAAAATAGCATCCTGCGCATTTACCAAGACCTGAGCGCGGACATAGCCAGGCGAAGAGCGGGATTCAACCAAGTAAAGTCCATCCTTTTCAAGAAGAAGGTGAAGTTTGGACTACTGTTTCCGGCCCATCTTTGGGTCACCTATGGGGAGCAACACTTCTATTTTGAGTCGCCTGAGGAAGCGATGGATTTTGCCAGAAGGAAAGGGCTGGCAGGAGGCTGAGGTGAACTTTGCTGCAGTGTTAACGTTAATTTTTTTTTGTTTTTGCACTATATTTGTAAAGCCTTCTGTATTGATCCTGGAGCCGCCGCACATTTTGGTAAGTTAAAGTTTGCATTTGTACTGGTGGGGGATAGAGGTGTGAGTTTTCGATGTAGGGTGTCTCATTTTTTTTTGTTTCTTTCGGTTAATTGGACTGGGAATGCTTTCTCTTGCATATGTGTGTCCGTGCTGGGGGGGAAACGACAATAGGTGGGAAAATGTTTGGCGCCATGGGCGGGGGCTACCAAGCTAGCTGGGCGGGCTGGCTCACAGAAGTACAGTGGGGGGGTGAGCAGATATTATGCTTGTTGAAGGGGGCTGTTTTTACTGTGCTGTTACTGGGTGGGGAGTTGCTCTGCTGACTGTTGCTGGGGGACAAAAGGGAGGGACTGTTGTTGGGGGACAAAACGGAGGTCGAGGACGGAGGCTGCCTGGGGGCGGGCCGACGGTTGTGCGGGACGCGAACTGGAGACTGGCCTGAGAAAGGTGATGGCTGATCGGCAGGGGTGGGGGAGGGGGGTTGAGGAGCCCCCTGACCAGGCTGATCACGTGGAACGTTAGAGGGCTGAATGGGCCGGTTAAGAGGGCACGATTGTTCAAACACTTGAGGGACTGAAGGCGGACATGGCAATGTTACAGGAGGCTCATCTTAGGGTAATCGATCAGACTAGACTAAGGAAGGGATGGGTCAGGCAGGTATTTCATTCGGGGCTGGACTCTAAGACTAGAGGGGTCCCGATCCTGATTAATAAGCAAGTGTCATTCGAGGCGGGAAGAATAGTTGCGGATGTGGGAGGTCGGTACATCATGGTTAGTGGGAAGCTGGAAAGGCTGCAGGTGTACCCGTGAATGTGTACGCGCCAAACTGGGATAATTGGGGGGGGGAGGGACTTCAACACCGTCATTCACCCAAGGCTAGACCGGTCAAACTCAAGGACAGGCAGGGTGCCAGCAATGGCAAGGGAGCTAAAGGGGTTTATGGAGCAGATGGGGGGAGTGGACCCATGGAGGTTTGGGTGGCCAAGAGTGAAGGAGTTCTCTTTCTACTCACATGTACATAAAGTGTCGGATCAACTTTTCATCTTGAACAGGGCTTTACTGACGGGGTAGTGGACACCGAGTACTCAGCGATCACGGTCTCGGACCCTGCCCCACACTGGGTGGACTTAATGGTGAGCAAGGAGTGTGGCCAGTGCCCTCATTGGAGATTGGATGTCGGACTGTTAGCGGGTGAGGAGGTGTGCGGGCGGGTGAGGAAATGCATCCAGAACTATCTGGAAGTTAATGACACGGGGGACGTCTCGGTAGCAATGGGCTGGGAGGCGTTGAAGGCAGTGGTCAGAGGGGAGCTGATTTTGATACGGGCCCACAGGGAGAAGGTGGATAGAACAGAGACGGATCGACTGATAAGGGGAATACTTCAGGTCGACGGGAGCTTGCAGAGACCTCAGATGCAGGGCTTTAAAGGGAACACCGGAGGCTACAGGCGGCGTTTGGTTTGCTAACTACAGGGAAGGCAGTGGAGCAGCTGAGGAAGGCGAGGGGCCGATATAGGAGTATGGAGAAAAGGCTAGTAGAATGCTTGCGCAGCAGCTCAGAAAGAGGGAGGCAGCCAGGGAGATTGGGGAAGTGAAGGACAGAGACCGGAATTTGGTAGGGGATTCAGCAGGGGTTAACAGGGCGTTCAATGAGTTTTATAGCAGGCTATATGAGTCGGAATCCCCAGCCGGGCCGGAAGGGATGAGGAAATTCTTAGGGGGGGCGAGGATCCAGAAGGTGGAGGAAGGGCTGGTAGAAGGAATGGGGCCCTGATAGGGATTGAAGAAATAGCAGAAAGGCTGAAGGCCATGCAGTCGGGTAAAGCCCCGGGGCCGGACGGATACCCAGTGGAGTTCTATAAAACGTTCTCTGGGATGCTGGGGTCGCTGTTGAGGAGGGCATTTAATGCGACAATGTCACAGGCCACGATCTCATTGATCCTGAAGCGGGATAAGGACCCGGAGATATGCGGGTCCTACAAGCCAATCTCCTTACTAAATGTTGACGCCAAACTGTTGGGCAAAATCTTGTCCTCAAGGATACAAGACTGCATTCCGGATGTGATTGGGGAGGACCAGGCGGGATTTGTTAAGGGCAGGCAGTTGGCGGCCAACGTTAGAAGACTGTTGAATGTGATCATGATGCCCCAGAGGGTAGGGGAATTGAGGTAGCGGTCGCAATGGACGCAGAGAAGGTCTTTGACCGGGTGGAATGGGCCTATCTGTAGGAGGTACTGGGACGGTTTGGATTTGGGCGGGGCTTCATTGACTGGGTTATGCTGCTGTATCAGGCACCTGTGGCGAGTGTACGGACAAACAGGTTGACATTGGGCTATTTTAAGCTGCACCGGGGGATGAGGCAGGGATGCCCTCTCTCCCCACTACTGTTTGCGCTGGCCATACAGCCGCTGGCAATTGCGCTGAGAGCCTCAAGAGACTGGATGGAGCTGATTCGGGGAGGGGTGGAACACAGAGTTTCATTATACGCAGATGATCTGCTCCTATATGTTTCTGACCCACTAGAGGGGATGGGAGAAATTATGAGAATTCCGGGGGAAATTGGGCAGTTTTTGGGTTATAAATTGAATTTGAGGAAAAGTGAGGTGTTCGCGATCCAAGCAAGGGGGCAGGAGAGGCGACAGGGGTAGTTGCCATTTAGGGTGGTAGGGGGAAATTTTTGGTATCTAGGCATCTAGGTGGCACGGGAATGCGAACGGCTACATAAGCTAAGTGAAGGAAGACTTCCGAAGGTGGGACATGCTGGCTGGGAGGGTACAGATGGTGAAAATGACGGTCCTCCCGAGATTCCGGTTTGTTTTTCAGTGCCTCCCCATCTTTATTCCACGGGCCTTTTTTAAACGGGTAAACAAGGTGATCTCTGGCTTTGTATGGGCAGGCCAGACCCCGCGAATAAAAAAGGTGATGCTGGAGCGTAGCTTGAGCCGGGGGGGGGGGGGGGGATTTAATTGGGTATTCTAAATTTAAAAAAGATTGCTCACTTTTAAGCTCCTGACACAATCTGCAATTAAATACCATAATTTAATACTCCAGCCAAAAAAACTTTTACTGCTTTCTAACTTCTGTAATGTATAGTGAGGTCTATTCCCTATAATTCAAAGTCACTTAATTCAGGCTGACAAAGCAATGTTACTTTTACACTAGTTCCTATTTTGCTGTTATACTGCTGTTTAACTCAAGTTATTGAATAACTTCATCATTTAAGCCCATAAAGCCCACTCAGAGTTGCAATTTACACAACATAGTCAGAACACAGTGCGGAGTCCCAGTATGCTGCACCAGTGAGTTCCTAATCTCTCAATGGCCGCAGTGAACTACTACTGAGCATGGTGGGAAAGATCCTAAGGAAATATGAAGGGAATTGCTTCTTCATGAAAAGACAAAGAGGAATCGCCATGATCAGTGCTTATACACAGCGAGTACACGGCCCAATGCGGCAATGGTTAGGAAGAGGAAATATATACCTGTATTTCAATCCTTCGTCTTGATCCATCTGGGTCTGTATCTTGGAGAACCAGGAATAGAACTGTGGGAAAGAGGAAAAACAAGTTTGCTTATTCAGCTACTCGAGTGATTAGGTATGTCTTCCACAAATGATCTCGTTGGAAATCTAAGTCAATAATGTCTTCAGAGAGCTAACAGACAATGGGTCCAATCGCCTTCTTCTGTTCTATAAGCTTCTATGACACTGTAAACTGGGGTTAACAGGAAGGAAAGTGTCACATGGACTGATGTTTAATCTTGAATTCAGTGCCAACCAGCGCATGTAGCACAAAGGGCTTGCTGGCTTCTTTCTATCAACACGGTAGCACAAGTGGTTAGCACTGTGTCTTCATAGCGCCAGGGTCCCAGGTTCGATTCCCCGCTGGGTCACTGTCTGTGCGGAGTCTGCACGTTCTCCCCGTGTCTACGTGGGTTTCCTCCGGGTGCTCCGGTTTCCTCCCACAGTCCAAAGACGTGCAGGTATGGTGGACTGGCCATGATAAATTACCCTTAGTGTTCAAAACGGTTACGGGGATAGGGTGGAAATGAGGGCTTGAGTGGGTCGGTGCAGACTCGATGGCCCGAATGGCCTCCTTCTGCACTGTATGTTCTATGTTCTCTCCCGATGTGGCTAGCGAACCGTACGCAATTGCTTCACCTCCCATTCCCACATCATTAACTCTGGAGTTCCCAAAGATCTATCCTTGGCCCCCTCCACCTTTCATCTACATGCTGTCCACCGTTGACATCATCCAAAATCACCTCAAGTTCCACGAGTATGGTGTTGACACCCAGCTCTCCCTCACTATCACCTCTCCTGACGCCTGTACTAACGATAATTTGCCGAGGCAAGCAGAAATTTCCTCCAATTAAATACGGAGATAACTAGAGCCCTAATATTTGTTCACTACCACAATCTCTTCTCTAGCCACTGAGACCATCCCTATTCCCAGCCATTTCAAGTTTTAAAAAAAGTGTTATAGGCAATGGATAGTCTACCTTCTCAAGCTCTCTTGGACATTTCTAAGTGTGGTTCCTACATTGCTGGTACAGGTCAGTACCATCACCACACAAGACAGTAGGCATCCAACTCCACATGCCATAGCTACTAAATGGGCTCGGACATATGTCAATTGGCCTCAGCATATGGAGCAAAACTGTTTCTGCTACTTTTTTGTGCCAGAGGTTGTGCTATTGTGCAAGAAACTTTTCAAATAATGCTTCATCAAATCAATTTACTGATTTAAATAAATGAGGATAGATCTAGATTCTCTGTAAGGGTTACTTCAACGCTCCTGGTAACCCATTTATTTAAAATAGAAAATCTAGGCCAGAGAATTCCAGAAATGTAACCAACGGTATTTTCACAGGAACACATATGAAAGAGAATCAGTGGGTATCTATAAAACTGAGTATGGAGCTATTTGACATTGAACACCTTCCACTATGCTGGAAACAATCCTTTTAAAATTATGCTCCCTTGTTTAATGCACCTATTTTAGAACTTCCCTTCCATTCTGTTAAAACAAAAGGCAATTATTCAAAGTTAATTCTTTCATCTCCTGACAATAATTGTGTCAGTCCTACTCGTAGTTGCCGGAAAGTACCTGCTGAGCTGTTTCGATTTTCTCATTTTCCATGTCCAAAGCAGTGAAGCCTTTGAGAAGGATATCCTCAGTAGATTCAGGAATTGCAGCAGTAAGAGGAACAGTGATGGTTCGCGATGCCAGGCTGCAAAGGTCCTCAATTGGCAGCTGTTGGAAATACAACAGTATTACCGACAGTTTAATTATGCACATAGTAACCTAGGGGTTCAGTGGTTGAATAGTCTGGTAGCGGATGGTGGGGGAGGGGAGGGTTGGTTAGCTCAAGAGCTCAGTTGGCTTGTAATGCAGAGAGATGTCAATAGCACAAGTTCAATTCCTGCACCAGCTGAGGATACCATGAAAGCCCCGCCTTCTCAACCTTGCCCCTTGCCTGAGGTGTGGTGATCCTCAGATTAAGTCACCACCAGTCAGCTCTCTCTCAAAAAAAGGGTGAGCAGCCTCTGCTTCTCAGGGACTATCGCAACTTTCATGGTAGTGGACTAGCAACCCAGAAGTTGAGAGTTCAAATCACACCATGGCAAGAGTTTGAAAGAATCTGGATATTTATTGGACAGCCCCCAGAAAAAGCCAATAAAACCACAGGATTATTGTACCCACCCAACTAATGTCCTTCAGAGAAAAGTTCCACACTACCTAGTTGCCTTTTAATAGCTCACGGTAATCAAAAGTGGCCAATGAATGCTGCCTGTTCAACGTCTTCTACACAACTAAAAACGAAGGACTGCTGCAATGATCATGAATACATTAGCAATTGCACATTTAGTATTAACAACTTATACAAATTCTGGTAATAGTTATTCACTTTGAACTAGAAATTGAATCATTGTTATCAGCAGTACAGCCAACAGTTGAGCAAGTGATTTGATGTAGACCACTCGGAAAGCGGTATTTTCACCATGGAACTATCACCAACTGTCACAGTGTATTGAAAGTTGTACCATTAGTTTTAGACCATTTAAAATTAAATCACTCCCATTCCCTTATCCAGAAAAGGGGCAATGTCTTGACCCACTCATAGGGCAGAATTCTCCCATTTTGAGACAAGGTATGGTGGCGGGTATCACCACCGCCAGCCAGAATGGTAGGATCCTGCACTGGAACCTTCATTAATTAAGCACATGCGAGTTCCCCACCGAATCTCCTAGTGGGCCAGCAGCTGATTTGTCAGTTTGACGCCAACTTGATTTCCTGCTGGCATGACCAGATTGGAAGGCCTGATGGGACACTGGCGGGCAGCTATTTTAGCATTCATGAGATGCAATGGAATGCAAATGGCATATGCACCACCTGCCAGTGGGATGATTGAGGTGCCGTTAACCCGCCCATTGGGACCGTCATTTTACACCGGCAAGTTTCCGACTTCTCTTTTTCCCAATTAAGCATGGTCAATCTACCCTACACAGCTTTGTGTTGTGGGGGTGAGACTCATGCAGACATGGGGAGACTGTGCAAACTCCATACGACAATGACCTGGGGCTGGGATCAAACCTGGGTCCTCGGTGCCGGGTGGCCTTGGGTTTTCAACTTCTCCACTCCCCCCTAGATTCCCCATGCCCGACTGCCATCAAACCCAGAGAATTCCACCCATAGAATATGACCAGGGTAGTTGCTTAGTCCTCTCCTCTCATGTGTTGTCTGTGTATCATTTGCTTGGGGAAGACACAAGTAGTCCAATGCTTTCCTGATCAGCTTCCCACCTTTAACAAACTTCAGTTCATCCAGTATTGGCTGCCTGTACTGCACCAAGTCCCATTCACCCTTGTACTTGCCAACCAACATTGGCTCCTACTCTGGCAATGCCTCCACTTCAAAGTCTTCCCCCAAATGTTCAAAGCTCTCCAAAGCCTTGCATCTTTCTTTTTTTGCAATCTCCGCCATCGCCACAACTTTCTGGGATTTCCATGCTCCTCCAATTTTCGTCTTTTATGCATCCTGGATTTTTGCCACCGCTTGTAGAATCAGGAGAATTTTACAATACAGGAGGTCATCGTGTCTGCACCGGCTCCCGAAAGAGCTTCCTAGCCAGTCCCATTCTCCGCCCTATCTCCGAAGCCCTCTAAATTAATCACTTTCAAATACATACCCAGCTGTCTTTTGAAACGTCCAATGGAATCCATCTCCACCACTCCCCCAGGCAGGGCATTCCAAACCCCAACAACTGAGTAAAGATGTTTCTCCTCCTCTCACTCATGTTCTCTTGCTAACCATTTGAATTTGAAAGTCAGTGACTAATAACTGACTTACCAATTAGTGGAAACAGAATATCCTTCTTTACTCTGTCAAAATTGTTCATAATTTTGAACACTTCAATAAGGTCACCTCTTCATCTTCTCTGCTCGAAGGAAAACAAGCCCAATTTCTCAAATCTTTCCTTGCATCTAAAATTCCTCATTCCTGGTATCATTCTAGTAAATTTCCTGTGCACTCTCTCTAGAGCTTTAACATCCTTCCTTAAATAAGGTGCCCAGAACTGAACACAATATTCAAATGTGGTCTGACCAATGATTTGTAGAGGTGTAGCATCACTTCCTTGCTTCTGTACTCTATGCCTCTCTTTATAAACCCAAGGATGCTGTAAGCCTTCTTAACAACTGTTTCAACTTGTCTGGCCACCTTCAGAGAATTATGCGCTTGAACCCCGAGGGCCCTCTGCTCCTGTACCCCCCTCAAAGTTGTACCACTGAGCCTGTATTGTCTCCCCATATTTCTCCCAAAATGCATTCCTCACATTTCGCTGCACTGAAGTTCATCTGCCAGGTGCCTGCCATTTGGCCAACTTGTCAATGTCCCTCTCAAGTTGCTCAGCGTCATCTTCACAATACACTATTCTCCCTGGTTTAGTATCATCTGCAAATTTAGAGATGTTGCCCTCAGCACCCATCTCCAAATCGTTTATATAAATCAAAAAAAGCAAGAGTCCCAACATTAGGCATTGGGGAATACCACTTTCAACTCGTCTCCAGTCTGAGAAATGACCATGTAGACCTACCCTCTGTTTCCCATCTCTTAGCCAACTTTAATCCATGCTGCCAATCCCAAAGATTTCTAATTTGCTAACCAACCTGCCATGTGGCACTGTATCAAATGCTTTCCGAGTCCAAATATACAACATCCACAACACCACCCTCATCTACTGCCTGTGTCACCTTGTCAAAGAACTCAATTAAATTGGTCTGACATGGATCATGGCTGATTTGAAAGTAGCCTCCAATCAGCACTCTGCCTAGCCCCGATAATCTATCACGCCCTTGCTTACCAAAAGTCTATCTACCTCTGCCTTAAAAATATTCAAAGACTCTGCTTCCACCACCTTTTCAGGAAGAACAGGGGCTGGATTCTCCGCACCCCGACGCCAAAATTGTGGCTGGTGCGAGGATGGAGATTCCATTTCGCGGCACGGAATCGGGAAGAGAGCCGGTACTCCGATTCTGCAGGCCCCAAAAAACGACGTACTCTCTCAGTACGCCGCAACGCCCAGCACCTACCGGGGGCCTTTGATGGAGGCCCGCTCCACCATTCTCCGCTCCCAACCGGCAGAAGTCCCGACAGCGTAGATCTAATGCAGTCTAGCCGGTCAGGAAACTAGCATGGCGACCGCGGGCTCAGTCCGCGGCCGCCCTAGTCGGGGACGGGCCGATCGGGGGGGGGGGGCCTTACATACGGCCGGGAAACGTTTGTGCAGGCGGTCAGGGTCGGGCGTGAGGCCGATCATAGAACATACAGTGCAGAAGGAGGCCATTCGGCCCATCGAGTCTGCACCGACCCACTTAACCCAATTAAGCCCTCACTTCCACCCTATCCCCGTAACCCAATAACCCCACCCAACCTTTTTGGACACTAAGGGCAATTTATCATGGCCCATCCACCTAACCAGCACATCTTTGGACTGTGGGAGCAAACAGGAGCACCCGGAGGAAACCCACACAGACACGGGGAGAACATGCAGACTCCGCGCAGACAGTGATCCAGCGGAGAATCGAACCTGGGACCCTGGCGCTGTGAAGCCACAATGCTATCCACTTGTGCTATCATGCTCCCCAGGATCGGGGGTTTATTTTCAGGATCCATCTTCGCGGTCAGAATCCGCCATGGAGCACAGCACAGCTGCTGGCGGCTGCCGTCGTGCGCATGCACGGCCTCTGACCTAAAAGTGCAGGGGCCCATATCTGCAGTAAAAGCTGCTAGATTTACGCCAGGTCCCTGCTAGCCCTCTGCCAGGCGAGGAATATGTGGTCCTTTTACGCCAGTTTTCCTGGCGTGGAAGTTCACAGTTCTGACGTCAGCGTGGGACATAGTCCCAATAACGGAAAAATTCAGCCCCAGGTCTCCCATGCTCACAGATTTGCTGAGAAGGAATCTCAGCATCTGACCTTATTGGGTGATACATAAGGGTTACAGGAAGACGTGGACAATTGGCCATAGATCACAGAATCCCTACAGTGCAGGAGGCCATTCAGCCCTTCGGGTCTGCACCGATCCTCCGAAAATGCATCCTACCTAGGCCCACTCCTCCACTCTATCCCTGTAACCCCATACATTGATCATGGCCAACCCACCTAATCTGCACATCGTTGGACACGAAGGGGCGATTCAGCATGACCAATTCACCTAACCTGCACATCTGCAATGGGTGATTGATCTCCTCAATTATCATTAAGAACTTGCACTTATGTTACATCCCAAGGTGCTTCACTGTAAACTAACACCGAGCCATAGGAAGTAACATTAGGACAGGTGGCTAAACGTTTGGTTGAAGAAGTAGGTGTTAAGAATGGTCTTAAAGAAGGAGAGTGTGGAACAACTAGTTGGCTACAACTAGATAAGGGGCAGTGGAACCTAGCAAGCTCAGCCTCACTCCTCCTGATGCTCCATCAAGTGCCTTGGGTCTTGTTAATACATTAAAAGCACAAGATAAATAAAAGTTGTTAGTTGCCCTGTTTGAATTGCATGTGCTGGTAGAGGCCATCTTTGTTTTAAACGCACTAGCACCTTATGATGGATCAATCCCTAGTCAGAATACCAAGAACTATTAATATCAGTAACTTGATAAATAAACCAGACATGGGATTGGATTGGATTTGTTTATTGTCACGTGTACTGAGGTACAGTGAAAAGTATTTTTCTGCAAGCAGCTCAACAGATCATTCAGTACATGGGAAGAAAAGGGAATAAAAGAAAATACATAATAGGGCAACACAAGATGTACAATGTAACTACATAAGCACTGGCATCGGATGAAGCATACAGGATGTAGTGTTAATGAGGTCAGTCAATATGAGGGTCATTTAGGAGTCTGGGAATGAGGACTTAAACATTATCCATCAGGTCTGAGGCTCCATGATACATACCTGTATAGCTGATGAGAAAACCTTGGTTGCCCCTGCCTTATGAAATTAAAAAATGAAAATGAAAATCACTTGTCACGAGCAGGCTTTAATGAAGTTACTGTGAAAAGCCCCTAGTCGCCACATTCCGGCGCCTGTCCGGGGAGGCTGGTACAGGAATCGAACCGTGCTGCTGGCCTGCGGTAAAAGCCAGCGATTTAGCCCAGTGAGCTAAACCAGCCCCTTATGGACAGTATAGAGACTTTATCCTGCCAATAAGGATTTGGATAATACACAAAAACATCCCATGGAACTTCACTGTGTCAACTGAGATTATTAGGAGGGTGAATAATAGTCTTTATTCTTTTTAGGTGAAATGAATTTTAAATATAGTTTTACTGACGGTAGAGAAGTTTATGGGGGGGGGGGGAGACTACAGAGCCTTGGGCGAGGTGACTGGGCTCGACAATTAGCTTGCCTAAGTTCTTACCGCTAATTATAAAACATTGAAAATCTGAATGCCCATTTGATTTGAGATTAAGTAACTCTTATCTTAAATGACTGGGTCAATGAGTTTTTGATAAAATGGGCTGGACCAGCATTAACTGCTAACCTCAGGAAACTGCCCACAAAGATCTGGCGATCTCTGTGGAGCAGGCTTTCACTTCCCACGTCAGCTTGTTTCTGGCACCAAGTCAAGGGAACTTCAGGTGTGCAGCATCACTGATGTCAGCATGCAGGGTAAGCAGCCAATCACAATGAAGTATTCTAATAGACAGCAAACCCAGGAAGTAAAAATGGCTGAATCCCTTCACTTTCAATTTTGCATCTTAAGTGATGGCAAAATAAATTGGGACATATATATGAGATTACAGTGGTAGATAAAATATCAAACAAACTTCAGAATAAAAATAAAAGATATGCAGAATTTATCATAATAGAGAAATTTGACATTCAACAAATATAAAATTATTCTTGCAAAGTCAATGAGGGTGGTTAGCAGTAATGATGAATTAATTATGCCTTTAAAAACCAATCGGCAACGCACTGGAGAGTGAAGAGATTTACAAGAATGGTTCCAGGGCGGAGAAACATCAGTTATGAGGATAGATTGGAGAGGTTGGGACTGTTTTCCTTGGAGAAGAAAGGAGGAAATTTGATAGGGATGTTCAAAATCATGAAAGGACGAGACATAGTAGATAGGGAGATGCCATTTGTAAAAGGATCAAGAACAAGAGGGCACAGCTTGAAAATTATTTGTAAAAGAAGCAAATGTGATGTGAGAAAAATCTTTTTCACATGAATAATTGGGGTCTGGAATGCGCTGCCTGGAAACATGTTAGAGGCAGGTTCAATCGAGGCACTGAAAAAGCATCAGACAGGATTTACGCTCCCAATTTGGATACACAGGGACTGGGAGAGGAGTGAACTTATATCAACCAAGTTAATTGCAATCACTCTGGGGGAATGAACTGACCACAAGTACCTTAAGGCCTGTTCTGTGCTGTATTGTTCTTTAACTCCAAATACTTTCTCCTGACGCAACCCAAATTTGCATGGAAGCTCATGACTGTATTGCCGACTGTTTCTCCACAGTTCAAGTTGAGCTAGTGCAACATACTCTCTTCCACCTTCTTCCATCAGGAAAAAGACACAGAAGTTTCAGGTCACGTACCAACCGGTTCAAGAACAGCTTCTTCCCTGCTGCCATCAGACTTTTGAATGGACTTGCCTCGTATTAAGTCGATCTTTTCTCTACACCCTAGCTATGACTGTAACATTATATTCTGCAGTCTCTCCTTCCTTCCCTATGTACGGTATGCATTGTTTGTACAGCATGCAAGAAATAATACTTTTCACTGTATACTAATACATGTGATAATAATGAATCAAATCAAAAATATAAATTTTGCTTGCCTTTCTGCTCTTCCAGAAATACAGAACCTGCACTTTTGCAACACATTTCACAATCTTAGCATACCCCTCAGCACTTTCGAGCTATTGCAGTACTTTTAAAGTGAAGTTTTAATGTCAATACGTAGTAGCCAATTTTCACTACAGTAAGGACCCACAAACAGCAATGTGATGGTGGCCAGATAACTTGTTTTAGTGTTAGTTGAGGGAGAAATAGTGACCTGGACACTGGGGGAGAGAATCCCTAGTTCTTTTGTGAAATAGTACCAGGAGATCTTTGACCTCCATCAGAGAGGGAAAACGGTGCTTCAGTTTAAATGGCAGCACTTCCCCAGTGTTCCCTCAGAACGGCACTGGCAATTCTGGCCTGGATCATGTGCTCATTCCCTAGATTGGGACTTGAGCCCAGCTTCTCCTCAATCAGACACTGGTTCACTGGATCCTGGTGACAGCTCTGCATGTATAGAACGACGCGAGTTGGCAGGATACGGAAGTGACGCACAATCCAAGTGAATTTGTCGAACAACAAATCTGTAAATTAGTTCTGCACTGGATTCTTGTAGAAAGCTAGTCCAATTGAAGGCCCTCCTTCTCAACCTTTTCCCTCGCCTGAGGTGTGGTGATCCCCTCAAAGGGGAAAGCAATCTATGGTCATCTGGGACTATGGCGACTTTACCTTTACCGCACTCTAATCCTCCATAACACAGAATCGAAACTGACACTCCAGTACAGCAACGAGGGAGTGCGGCAGTGAAGTGCCAGTTTTCAAATGAGACACGAAACTCCGGCTACCCTTTCAAAATAACACATGGAAACTTTGCAAAGAGTAGGGAATTCTCAGTGACCTGGTCAATATGTGTCTCAGTTACATCACCGAAACAAAATTAGCTGGTCATTTATTGCAGAGCTGGCTGTGAGACCCAGCCGTGAGTAAGTTAACTATCATGTTTCTTACATTGCAATCATGACGACAGTTCAGAAGAACTTCATTGGCTGTGAGTGATCTCGGGTATCATGAGATTGTGAAAGGCACCGTATTAATGCATTTATTTTATCATTTATATGCAACATGTACTAAATGCAATCCCATCCATCATACAAACCCTTTACGATCCCCTAATCCACCAGAAAAATAAAAAGTTTATTTTGTAGCAGTTCTGTTCGAATCTAATAGGTGTGCAGTAGCAGACAAAATGTAAAAGCTTGTATCGTCACTTTAAAAAAAAAACTCCCACCAGTTTACATTTCCTGTTTTCTACCCTTCCACTTCGAAATAATGTCTCCCTGTCTTTTGTGCACTCACTAATACCTTACCCAAGCTCACAGTGCTGGCAAACCTATCAAGTGGTGGCAGAGTTTTCGTTCACCAGAGGGATTAATAATAATAATTTAATTTTTATTATTGTCACAAGCAGGCTTACATTAACACTACAAATATCTGTGAAAATCCCCTAGTCGCCACACTCTGGCATCTGTTCGGGTACACAGAAGGAGAATTCAGAATGTCCAATTCACCTGACAGCACGCCTTTCGGGACTTGTGGGAAGAAGCCGGAGCACCCAGATGAAACCCACGCAGACACAAGGAGAACGTGCAGACTCTGCACAAACAGTGACCCAAGCTGGGAATCGAACATAGTACCCTGGAGCTGTGAGGCAACAGTGCTAACCACTGTGCTATCGTTTCTTTGACAGACTTAAAGTGGGAGTCATAGAATCTCCACAGTGCAGAAGGAGGCCATTTGGCCCATTGGGTCTGCATAAACATTCGAAAGTCAGGAGGTTGCGGAGGGACCAGGGATGGGGCAGGGGGTTGCGGACGGGATGGGGATAGGGCAGGGGGTTGCGTTGGGGATGGGGCAGGGTGTTGCGGGCGGGATGGGGTTGGGGCAGGGGTTTGCGGACGGGACGGGGTTGGGGCAGGGTGTTGCGGGTGGGGATGGGGCAGGGGGTTGCGGGCGGGACGGGGTTGGGGCAGTGGGTTGCGGGCGGGACGTGGATGGGGCAGGTGGTTGCGGACGGGGATGGGGCAGGGGGTTGCGGACTGGGATGGGGCAGCGGACGGGGATGGGGCAGCGGACGGGGATGGGGCAGCGGACGGGGATGGGGCAGCGGATGGGGATGGGGCAGCGGATGGGGATGGGGCAGCGGATGGGGATGGGGCAGCGGATGGGGATGGGGTTGGGGCAGGGGGCAGTGGACGGGGATGGGGCAGGGGTTGCGCACGCGGATGGGGCAGGGGGTTGCGGGCGGGACAGGGTTGGGGCAGGGGGCAGCGGATGGGGATGGGGCAGGGGGTTGCGGACGGGGATGGGGCAAGGGGTTGCAGACGGGACGGGGTTGGGGCAGGGGGCAGCGGACGGGGATGGGGCAGGGGGTTGCAGACGGGACGGGGATGGGGCAGGGGGTTGCGGGCGGGACGGGGTTGGGGCAGTGGGTTGCGGGCGGGACGTGGATGGGGCAGGGGGTTGCGGACTGGGATGGGGCAGCGGACGGGGATGGGGCAGCGGACGGGGATGGGGCAGGGGGTTGCGGACGGGGATGGGGTTGGGGCAGGGGGCAGCGGACGGGGATGGGGCAGGACGGGAATGGGGCAGGGGGTTGCGGACGGGGATGGGGCAGGGGGTTGCAGACGGGACGGGGTTGGGGCAGGGGGCAGCGGACGGGGATGGGGCAGGGGGTTGCGGACGGGGGTGGGACGGGACGGGGATGGGGCGGGACGGGGTTGGGGCAGGGGGTTGCGGGCGGGGATGGGGCAGGGGGTTGCGGGCGGGACGGGGATGGGGAAGGGGGTTGCGGGCGGGGATGGGGCAGGGGGCTGCGGGTGGGACGGGGATGGGGCAAGGGGTTGCTGGCGGGGTTGGGCAGGGGGTTGCGGACGGGGATGGGGCAGCGGACGGGGATGGGTCAGGGGATTGCGGGCGGGACGGGGTTGGGGCAGGGGGCAGGGGGCAGCGGACGGGGATGGGGCAGGGGGTTGCGGGCGGGACGGGGTTGGGGCAGGGGGCAGCGGACGGGGATGGGGCAGGGGGTTGCGCACGGGTATGGGGCAGGGGTTGCGCACGGGTATGGGGCAGGGGGTTGCGGGCGGGACGGGGTTGGGGCAGGGGGCAGCGGACGGGGATGGGGCAGGGGATTGCGGACGGGACGGGGATGCGGACGGGACGGGGATGGGGCAGGGGGTTGCGGGAGGGACGGGGTTGGGGCAGGGGTTGTGGGCGCGGATGGGGCAGGGGGTTGCGGGCGGGACGAGGTTGGGGCAGGGGGTTGCGGACGGGACGGGGATGGGGCAGGGGGTTGCGGACGGGACGGGGATGGGGCAGGGGGTTGCGGACGGGGATGGGGCAGGGGGTTGCGGACGGGACGGGGATGGGGCAGGGGGTTGCGGACGGGACGGGGATGGGGCAGGGGGTTGCGGACAGGACGGGGATGGGGCAGGGGGTTGCGGGCGGGGCGGGGATGGGGCAGGGGGCTGCGGGCGGGACGGGGTTGGGGCAGCGGGTTACGGGCGGGACAGGGATGGGGCGGGGGTTGCGGACGGAGATGGGGCAAGGGGTTGCGGACGGGACGGGGATGGGGCAAGGGGTTGCTGATGGGGTTGGGGCAGGGGGTTGCAGACGGGACGGGGTTGGGGCAGGGGGTTGCTGATGGGATGGGGTTGGGGCAGGGGGTTGCGGACGGGACGGGGTTGGGGCAAGGGGTTGCTGATGGGATGGGGTCGGGGCAGGGGGTTGAGGACGGGACGGGAATGGGTCAAGGGGTTGCTGATGGGACGGGGTTGGGGCAAGGGGTTTGCGGACG